>NC_082601.1:20592918-20800418 GCF_030936135.1 Gavia stellata | reverse complement strand
GAGGTCCCTAAAGTAGCCTCAAACACAGACACACACAAAGTCACATCAACAAAACCTAAAAGTAAGCAGAAAAGACCTTAAAATGAAAATTCTTCATTCGGTTCATGCAAGACAAGTCTGGCTGTGACTACTGGTTATTCCGAAAACTCCAGTGAAGGAATATTCAAATGGACATTTGCTAAAAATCCACTGGCAAAAGTCATTCAGAAAACATAGCCAAACCCCTAATTTTACTCATGACATTGTTATTATTTCAGAATCAGGAGGTCAAAATGCCATTTCTTTGTTCTAGTATGTGATCTTGAAATACCACCTGTAATGACTGGCAAAGTACTTTTGAATGAGATATTTTCCATTACCTGGTGCTTTCCCCCAAGGGTAGACAGGGAAGAAGTCTCATACAGTGGTTGAAGCCTCCTTGGGCCCAGTGTGGATCCTGAGGGTCTCCCCCACTACGGATGGGGCGATGGGTGCCAAATGGAGGAGCTCCTGGGAGGAACTCCAGCATGGTGAGAAGGAAGTTTTCCAAGCTGAGAAGTAGGAAATACCAAAGATTTACAAACCTGACTGGAAAGGAGCCCTTGCTCCTGGGTGAGACGGCTCAGTCAGTCTTTAAAAGCTGCTCAGCCCACTGCAAACAAAAGCTATGAAACAACTCCAGGGTTGCTCCCGATCCTTCTTGCTGAAGCTGGTCACCTTTGTATGAAATAGCTGTGATTAAGACAGAGTGAGAGAGAAAATGTGGCTGAGTCCATGCCGTCTTTGTGACGGCAGTCAGTGGAAAAGGACCTGAGTTTAAGGATTTCTAGTCAATACTTGTCATACCTTAAAGCAAGGTATATAGATGAACACCTATTTTGTGGTTTTTGTTACCTTGGGTGTGAAAAAAATGATGAGTAGTTTAATCATGTTTAGATAATGGTCATACGTGCTGTGAGCTCTTGGGTTCTGTGAGTGGCAGAGATGCAGTTGGTATCTGCCAAAGGCAGGTAAGGAGGCATGTAAGCTTCTCCTTGTGAACCTACGCCTGTGTGCCTCATTTATCCTCTGCAAAATGGAATTAAGTCTAAGAAGTGCTTTAATATTTGTTAAGGCCGTGAAAAGTCTGAAGATATCACATAAAAAAACTTCAAAAAGTGAGACACTTGCCTGATACTAAATCATTCACTAAGTGAATGAGCATTCAGCAACATTGGTATTCATGCACTGTTGTCTTATCATGTCATATAGAAAGGGAATGTATGGCTTTGCCTTTATGGCAAATGCTTTTAAGTCTTAACTCCCTCTTTTAATAGCCTGGGACTAGCCTTCTGAATTTCCAGTTGTGATTGAATTCTCCAAAGCTATTATTGCTGGAAACAAAAAGAAATTAGAGTTCTCAGTGACCATACACTGTGCTGTGCAGTCATGTAAAACATAAAAGAATAGATAACTATTTCAGAGTGAAAGGAAAAACAAAAAATATTTGAAATCCAGTACCCTCTTCAATTCATTAGAGGATTATGAACTTTCATCACAAAACTTATTTTTAAGCAGAGACTTCATCTTTGTTGGTGGCTGCCTTCTGCTTCATTTGCAAGCTTTTGTTTTTCATACTTGAAACATCATCGTAAACGCAGGTGTGAATGGTGGTGCTGTGGGACATTATTCCCTGTCTCCTGCTTCCTTGTCATGGTATGGGCCCTGTTGCCAACAGCATGCTAAACTTCACAGAGGTTGGCTGACTTCACTGCGTCAGCATACCTGCAGAGAGGTGGCCAAAAGAGCATTTTTCTTGGCACGTGTCCTTGGGAGAGATAAGCTGGTAGAGAAGCTCCATTGACGTGTGTTTATGCCCATACTATGGGTTGTGTTGTCATACCTAAAATGGTTTTAATTTTGCAGAGTGGGCCAGATCTGTACTTCTAAGACATATTCTACGTGTAACTCAAAAAGCACATCCTACCGCCTGTGCCATCACTGAGGTCTGTGCCCCCAGTCCACTCCCATGCCAAGGCTGGGCATGCTGAATAATGACAGTCTCCCTAACGTAGCTTGTCCGAAGTCAGAGAGAGGGTATTACACTCTGAAAAGATGTATCTTCTGATGTGATTGACAGCTCACTCTAGCACCACCCTGTCGCTACACTGTGAAGGAGGAGCTAAGCTCAGTAGGGCGAGCAGAAACCATCTGATCCTCTCTCGCTGGGAAAATAAGTTCAAAAGCCCAGTGGGTCACAGCGAGCTCCCTGAGACGGGCCTCAAAATATGCAGACAGCATCTGTGATTGTATTTTGTACATCTCCCCAATATACTCTGAGTAGATTTGTTGTGGGTAAAGACTAGAAAAATATCACTATTTCCCCCTCCTCAGTGTGATCCCTGAATATAGTTTCATGCACTTTACACTATTATAAATACTAAGAAGTGTAGTATCTAAAGCATACATATGTTTATCTATATTCAAATGTATTTCTATAAAATCATATCCACATATTGTATATAGTAGATATATATATAATTTCTCAATTTCTCTCCTCCCTGGATCTTATATTCTTATAATCTTATTTTAACATTAAACCAATAGTTTAGGCGGTTAAATAGCACCCATACAATAAAAGCTAATAAGAACAAGTTCAAGTTACTGCTATGTCTGAGGTCTTAAAAATGATCTTTTTGTCAGTATGCTGAACAGGTGAAAATTTGCATATTAAAATATAGGGTTTTTCCCTCTGTTTGGAGGCAGCCTGTTAGGATTCTGATCTCTCATTTTCTTTCTGAGATACAGCCAGAATGATAATACAATTTTTTTTAATTTTGGAATTTTGTAGCTGAACTGAATTTGTGTACTATACTGGTGAAACAGCACTGTTTACTTACTTTCAGCTCTCATGCTATTTCTTAGAAGGAAATATATATGTACTGGATATTAAAAGCTATACCCATGATGGCTAATTTCAGTAGTATTGAACTGGACAAGAAAATAGAAGCTTCTTCTGGACCTGTGTGTTTAAATGTAATTACAAATAATGTCATCATGATAGCAATTTATTTATTCTTAATTTAGTTTCCTGATGAGTTGCTTCACTAAAATGATGAATGCTTTCATTAGTTAAGAAACCTTAAAACTTCAATTTGCATCTGGATATTGGTTAACTGAATTGCTAAATTGTAAAGTTTTTGTTTCAGAATTATGAAAATGTGTTGCTATGCTATGTGAACAAAATGTCTGGGATCTTCTGTGTTAATGTCTCCCCATATAAAAGACGGCAATTTCCATTCTCATCTGTGAGTGACAGTGTTTTACCAGGTGAAGTTTTTGTGTTCTTACAAGCTTTGGAAGCATTTCTTTTCAGTAGATCAGGTGGAGCTTGTTCAAAGAGTCAAAAAACACGTCTCTCACTAGCATCGTGAAGACGCCAGACTATTTCTAACAGTTTCTATTGGTGAAGGAACTAAACTGTCAGCTAAAGAAAAGGGATTACATCAGCATTCAGAAGAAAAAAATGCTCTATTCCTCCTAACTCCATAGACTATGTTCAATCAACCCACAGTTAATGGAAGCCCTCCAGTGCTAAGCAATAAACAAACACAGTTGGGCAAATAGTCCAAAATCAAATCTAGTATATAAGGTGGACGATACATAGTTAGTTCCATTACAGAACCCTCCCCTGGGAACTGGAGCGGCTTCTGAGCCCGTCTCATTACGCACCAGCACCATCTGTAGCCAGCCTGAACCTTATTTGGGAATATATAAAGTACACGGAAAAAATAGAGTAGGAATCAAGAGCCAGAGAATCCTATTTCAAGTTTAAATTTTGCTTGTGAAAGATCATTTGGTTTTAGACTCAGCAAACAGTAGGCCCTCATCACTCACAATGAGCTGCGCATGTAGCAGGGATTACTTCAGATCAGAGAGATTGAAGGTAATTGCTACTTTCCACAGGGAGATATCTAGTACTAGTGTGGTTTGAGAGATACAGTAAAGCACCATAAGCTGAAACACGCCATCCCAAAGCAAACTAGAGCCACCTCTCATTGTTTCTCCTTTCCTTGTTTCATTTTAAAAAAGTGGATTGTAAATTTAAAAGAATACGTAAGAACAGGAAGAAATTCTTTAATATGTGGATTAAAAAGGATAAAGCACCCCCCACCCTGATATATAGTGCAGATGAATATGTATGATATATATGCAATACAGATTTTTCCACTAAAAGTCAAATGTTTTTAAATAACTGTAGGTATGTATTATTATTGTATGTGGATCATACGGGCGTTAGAATCCAGATATAAGAACATCAGAGATCAGGGTCCCTTTGTGATTGTTATTACATATGAGAGAATAAAATAAAAACCCCAAGGGTTCTCTGCCCCAGAGAACTACAGTTGAACTAAGAGTCCAAATTTATCTGTTAGTGACTTCAGCAGAATTGCTCCCGGGGGATTCATTTATCCTGGGATGCACAGAGATTGCTGATGGTTGACAGCTACATTAGCTCCTTTTCTCCATTCAGTGGTTGTATACGATAAGAGAGAAATATCTTAATACAGCATAAAGAGTTTCTTAGTGTGAGTTTGTGAAAGTAAATTATATGGTTCACTCCAAACAAACACTACATTATTGCACTATAGGATTATTCTACACAACTAATTTAGGAATGTTTTAGTGAGTTTTATAACAAACATCTCTAAAAGCATTTTCATATATCTTTTTTGTAAAACCTACAAACTTAGAAACTCTGGATCATATTCTTAGCTGGGCAGGACAGATCTTTAAGCTATGTGTGTACCCTTGATGACAGTAGATAGCTTTCTCTGCTTTAAAGGGTATTGTACAGCAATGATCTCCAGAGCCATTTCACTGCCACTGCAAGGTCACGCTTGCCCTTTGTCATCCTTGAATGATGTCCAGGAAACTTGCTACTAGTCAACATCAAGGCTGGTGGTACAGACAAAGCTGTGAAGGATACCAGTGCATTTCACCCAAACTCAGGAGTGTCAAGTACCCAGAATCTGGGCCTCTGCACTTTTATTAATTCCCTGCATATCTGCTCTTAATTTGCCATCACAGTCCAATAAAAATTACATCAACACTTAAGCTCTGCTCTTTTCTCAACAACATTAGGTTCTGCTCCAGCATAGCTGAAGATTTTTTCCAAGATTTTTCCAAGACAAATGCAAAGCAAACAATCTTTTTGAGAAGGTTGTTTCTAAAATACCAAAAGCGGCATTCACAGGATAGTTCTTGCCATATTCCTAGGTTTTCTTCACTTCTTTTCAGTTCTGACCTTGGTAGTTCAAAATGGGTGATATAAGAGAAATTGAAAGGATGACCAAGGAGACCCAGATAAATTTTAGTAATACTGAATCCCCTCTATGACCATGTGTGAGTGCCAGAAACTGAAGATCTCTGTTGTCATCTTACTCATATTCTTTAGTACCTTTATGGCATCTTCCCATTAAATGGATTGATTATAATCAGTGAACGCATATGCATTTTCTTGATTACTTTGTGAAATAAAGGATTTTATTTTTCCTAAAGAAACTATAATAGCCAAACTGCTAGTAAAATATTAAAAGCACTTCAGAATTTACCTCAAGATCTTAGCACCTATGAAGAGTATGTACATTTTTTGCTATTAGGATACCATTTGCTGTTTGAAATATTCTTGCCTTTAATGAGCTAGTTATAAAACTGTGACTGATTATCAGAATGTCCTGTCTGTGAAAATTGCAGGTTCTTGATTAACCAATGAAATTCTTCAGGAAAAAATAGCATAAACTGTTTAATGAACAGGCACATTTCGCTTGTAATTCCACCTGTATAATTCCAGAGTAATTGAAAGATAACATAACATATGCATAATAATGTAGATTTAAACACTTATAACAGCAGTTGTCAATTTCAACAAAAAATCCTGACATTTTGGGTGGAATTCTTCAGAAATTTTTGTACACCTTACCCCACTGTTAGTTAACATTATAGAGCTGGAAGTAAATATAAAAGTAGCATCATAAAACTGTGTATCTATCACAAAGTTGTCAGTGATGTAACTATGCATAGTTAAGTTTTATCACCTGAGCCTATTCAAACAAAATATGGTTTAGTAGAACCAAATACACGGTCATATATGTCTAGAAACAAACTCATACTTACAGCATGAGGAACTGTATTTTGGTAAAGGGTGAGTGGAAAGTATTTAAAGGTCATAGTGGACAAGCAATTAAACATTAGATCCCAATAGATACTGTGGCAAAGGGGGCTAGCGTAATCTTTGGATATTATAAATGACAGCAGTATATCAGAATGCTGTATCTACCTTTGCTGTTCATTTTTTTAAATTATGTTGAAAATTGGAAAAGGTTCAAGAAATGGCCACAGAAATGATTTGGGAGATGGAGAAAATGTCTGATGTTGCAAGACTTTGAGCTTATCAAAAGAAGAATCTGTGTTGAAAGTGTACACATACTTTACAAAGTAAAGAGATGCCAAGTGCCAAAGGACTCACCAGTCTGTCAGAGGAAGACATCTCAAGAACTGGTGTTCAGAAGAAGCAGCCAGATAAATTCAGCTTGGAAATGAGGCATGCATTTTCAATGCTGACGATGATTAACCACTGCAACCAACTCCAAAGCAAAATGGTAGATCCTCCCTCTCTTGATACCTTACAAAGGTCTGGATGCCTTTCTGTTGCCTGCCACTGTATAGAGGACTGTGCAGGCATAACTGGGCGAAATTAGGTAACTTGTATTACACAGGATATCACTGGTCTCTTCTGACATAGCAAATGTCAAATAAACCTGTCAGTATATGCAAAGAGCTGATGGTGAATTCACAGTTGGGACAGAAACCTTTCCCTGAAAATACCCGGTTAGCAGGTCCCCCATCCATCTCACAGGAACTCCAGCTAGCTACCTCTGGAGAGCAATAGCCCGTAAATGGCAGTTAGATGGTCTGAAGACAAGCAGTATCCTGTAGAATCCACTTTGCAAAATATTCTTATGAATTTCAAATAATAGATATTGGCTTTAGTAGCAGGGTTTTCCTTTTGATAAGACATTAGTGCAGATGGATCCAAAGCTTTTGGACTGACTCCTTGAGGAATTTCAAGTTGCCTGGTTTTGCCTTTGCCTGGTAGGAAGTAGTTTCAAAGGGGATATGCTAAACAAGAGCCATCTGGAAAACTAATTCAGGCTTCTTCAATGTTTTGGTATCATCCACCACAAAATAGATCATTTTTGCAGAACTCCTTTCAGCAAGTAATGCAGATCAGTATTAAAGCAACCTTCTTATTAAATGAGTGATACTACAGGAATCTGTAGTAGACATACACTAATGACTTTGTGGTACCGCCATTCTGTAAAGAAACAGAAAAAAACCCAGTAATATTCATGTTTGCAGCTTAAGTTCTGTTTTTTATGTATTTGGAAAGAGGTTAAGTTGTAAAATGTAAAATTATCAGATGAGTTAATAAGTAATTAATGAGTTTTTATTTTTGTGTAGCTACCATTAATAAACATAAAAATAATTTAAGCTACCGGTGATTACTGCAAGCAGTCTGTTCTTCACTGTAAATAGTCCCAAAACTGTGGACAAATGTTTCATCTGTCCAAAATATCGCAAGGATAGTCCTTGGCAATCACCAAGTGTTGAAGTTTTGTAAGCAGTGGTTTTAGCTGGTTGTGAAGGTGTTTAATACATTCTGCAGTACTAACAAATTTTTTGTTCATCTCATAAATGAGTTTCACAGGGGATGCATATGTTGTGTATTCCAGACTCCTTATCCTTGATGAGTGCAGCTGGTGCTTTTGTGGTACTCTACGTATAGTAACTAAGATTCCTTTCGCAGCCAGGCTTATGAAAGCCTAGTTTTCAATTTGGTCCTGCTAGATCTTTCTTTTGTATGAACTTCCTTGTTTTTCCAGACTTTGAATTTTCTGAAATGTGAGATAGATAAAGCATACAGTTGTGATCTCAATCGTTTTCATCATAGGAAGACCACATCCTCCTTTACAATAAAAAAATAAACTCAGGAATAGCTGAGTTATTGAACACATTTGGAACTTAATTAATGATCAATGTCTAAAATGACTGCAATCGAGTACTTACCCCCATCAAACCACTGTCCCTCTCCATCACCCACTTAACTGACCTTGCAGTTTGGCCTCCTCTATTTATCTGCTCTGTCTGGACAGGGCCATAGAACTTGAAGAGCTATGCTAAAGCTGAGGAGCTGCTGTAATCTTTGTTACATGAATAAGTCTCTAAGGAGAAACAAATACATCTGACTGAGATAGGAGCTATGCAGACAAATCTAAAAGGAACAGAACTGTGTGAATGCATAAGGTTCAAAATGTTTTTTTCTGGAGGTAGAGGATGAAATACTTCCAAGAAAATGCTGGAGACTTGCTGGTATGTCAGCAGCTTTCCCCTGCTTCAACCTGAAGAAGATGCTATTGAGAGGTTTTATGCTACTAAAAGAGAATTATTTAATGAAATATTAATGTGATACAGTGCATTTCCAGTATTAACCATTAACAAATTAAAACAAAGTAGTCAATTTAAAGTAGGGCTTTTGACACATTTCCTTTTCTGTTACTTGCTTGTTTATTTTCTCCTGTGCAATGTGTTGATTCATAGCTCTGCTGGCCACCAGCTTAATCTGCACCAGCCTATTCTGTGACACGTCTCTGTGTATGTGAGTGTCTGTATGTTTAAAAGCACTTAAAGACATTCCCATTTTCTCAGTGTTGGATAGATAAACAATGTTTGGATATACGTAACAGTGTCATTTGTTTCTTTCAGGAAAACAATACTTTTTAAAGTAATGATCAATGGTAAGTGCAGGACTGTTCAGTCTTCAAAACTTTCCCTGGTATGCTATGTTTGTCCTAATCTAGTATGGGGGGAAAAAAAGAGTAAGAGTCTATTTTCCACATTTCTTTTTTCTGCTTGCTATCGTTTAAAAAGCAGCTTTGAACCTTGTTCATGGCTTTCCCAGATTTTGCTGTTAGCTGCCAAGTCCCTGTCAGATTGAAATTGAAACGGCAGAAAAAAGATTTTCAACATACTTTTTCTGCAATTTTTTTCTGTCTTTCACCTCTAATGAAATGACCTTTAACTGCCCCCTCATCCTACACTAAGCAATGCTGAATTTTATACCCTAAATTTGAACTACTTTATTAAATTAGCTGCAAAATGGATATTTAAAAATGAAAACAAAAGTAATATAAAAAGTGTATACAAAGATTTGCAATTACTGTATTTAGATGCATTGCTGAACTTTTTACTTCAAAGACAAAGATCTCTGCACTTGAGAGACCTTGCCTCTTACTCAGTGCTCATCCAAATATACATAATATTTTATTATAACAGATCATTGTAAGGCTACTCTCATTTAGATTTTGCTATATTTATACATATGTATCTAGTTATCAGTTCGTGCTTTAAATCTGTAGTCATTTGCCATGAAATAATTGCCTTGTTATTGAAAAAATGAATTGGCTTAGCTACTTCAATTCAGTGTTAGGCTCTTACATCCTAATGGAGTATATATACAAATTGCTTATTGAAATACACAGTATGAGAAAGTCAGACTTACCAGATCATTCTATTTTTATACCTTATACAATGTTCAATGCTTCACTCTTGATGAAATGTGCTTCAGTCCCTTTTTGCACTATCTAATGTGCCAGTATTTCTTGCTACATTAATTTTTCCTCTGTAGGGTCTTTAATGGAAAAGATGCTCACCAGCATAAATATCTCTAAAGCTAACAGTAAAAAATACTTAAATAAATAACAGATGCACAAGGGAACCATGGGATAAATATACAGGAGGCACAGAGTCACAATCACATGTCTGAACTACTTGACCCATTATCGGCATGTAGCAAAATACACACTAGTAATTATGTGGGTATCCCCCATGCCCCCATGTTTCTGAACTAGGTTAACCTATCTCTAACATTATATATATTTGTAAAGAAACGATGAGTTTGGAGATATTACATCTGGTAAATTGCAATATGACCTATAAGATGCATGTGTGTAAAAACCTATACACACATAACACACATGATTTTATGTGACTGTGATGCTTGTCACAGAAAAGATTTAATAGGACTTGTTAGAGCCACCGCACATAACACAATTAGATACCACAATTTTGCCCATCAAATCCCACCAATTTATCACAACCCTGACTCTTCACACCACCAGTATTCCAGTCTGGGACATCTCAAGAAAAAAATTCAACAAACTTAATGGTGTTGTTTTTCATGTCAGTAAAAGTCTAAAAGCTTACAGTATGTGATAACAACCTTTTATTTTCGTTTTCTACATGTAAGCTAAGTCAGGGCCTTTATCTTAGTTTAGATATGACAAACAGAGTATCACATAAGCCTGGTAAATGGTCTTCCTCAGTATCTTTTCCTAGATAGCCTTTAATTAAAAAAAAAAAGAGTAGAATATGTGCAGTGATGGTATAAGAATTTATTTGCTAAAAGCAAATCTCATTCATAGCTTTGTTTTGATATGCTACTTAGCTGATAAATCTAACACTGAGCCTCTACTTTTTGTTTGGTGTTGCATTTGAAAGGTTTTCCTGGTTCACTGGATATTGCTCTCCATCATTTTAGAATCCTTTACAAGGTGTTTTACTTTTTGTGTTACGAAATGTCTTTGTATTAAGCTCCAAAAAGCAATACTGAAAATATAAGTAATTTTTTGTACAGCAAATGACTCCTTGGATTGCCAAATGTGATTCGCTTGGCAGAAATCAGGCTATGAAGATTAAGTGTTTTCAATGAATAAGGATAAAATTTGGGCTTAGTTTCACCTTCCAGTCTGTATTTTTATTTGTTTGCTCTGCAGACAATGCAGTGCTACTAATTGGTTAATTATTATTAATATGCACACAAGACCTTGCAATTTAAATATAGAACAGCTTTTGAGGTTTCAGGACAACAGGAAAAACTGAAATAAGGAAGCCACCTTCCTTATCCTTTTCTCATTACTTTTGAGAATTTGGCTCTTACTACTGTTGTTCTGCTTGGAAGATTTTTGAGGCATGCATCAAAAAATCAACAGGTATGAAAAATAGGAATATGTGTAAAAATAGAAGTGAAAACATCTCCTTATCACGGTGCAGGGGAGGTATGCGCAGACATCATGCCACACAATGGTCAGAAAGAAAAAGCTGGATGATGTAGTTATAGCTTATTTTGATAAGGGCCTCTGCACAGTTGGGCTGCCCCAAGAGCAGTTCCAGGAAAAATTGTAACTGCCTGCTTCATACAGATGAGAAATGACAAGCATTTTGCATTTAATACATTTGTCTTAATCTCCCTCTGTACCTTGATCATCTACTAAATTTTCTGTGTCCTAGGCCCAAAATTATTGTACATGATGGAGGCTAAAAATGGGGAAATGATAATGAACAATGTAAACATGCAGGGTGGGAAGTTGGTCCTCTGGATGGAGAAGGCTTCCTGGCCTCATAAAAATAATCATCCTGAGTGTTTACAGTGCAGATGAATGTTGGATCTGAGCATAACCCTTGACCTGAGCCTAGGGTTTACCTAAAAATGTAAAAAATCCATTACTTGTATTCTGTGCATCTTCAAGCAGTGACAGATGGTGCCTTTTTCTAAACCATTGTACCATTTTCGGTCTCTTACGTACCCCCAGAGATGTTCTCAGAGACAGCAGTGGCCATGGCCAGAAGCTTCAGCAGCTGGAGATACTTCTCTTTCTTCTTGCTTTTCTTTGTTTCTGTCAATGTTTTCATCTTTGGAGATTTTATTTAATTACCGCGTACTAACAAATGCTTTTTGAGGAGGAAAACAGTAAGTTAAAATTTTGGTTAGACAAATGTATACAGCAAAAGCTTTCTCAAGATGCAACCACAGAGAGCCAAGGTACAAGATAACTGTAGATAGGGCATAAGAAATGGGAATCAGGGTACTGGAGATCAATTTCTTCCTATGTCATTAACTCACAGTGAGTGTCCTTAGATGTACAAAACATCAGTTCTGCTTCCATGTGTGTATAAATGGTCTTGCTGATATTTGGCTACCTCTATGAAGTGTTGCGATGAATACAGCTAATTACAAAATAATAACTAACTAATGGTAATGTGTTTTTGAAGAATCCTAGTATAATTTAAATATGACTTCTTTAAATCCTCATATATTAATATCCACAGGGTTCACAAGGCTAAACAGACATCTCAATAAACAGCTAGCCACTTATTATTTGCTGTTCTAAAGTACAACATGTCAATGTGTGGCTTAATATAGTATTCCTAATACTTATACTCAGATGACTTCTGTATTAATAGCCATTTGGAACCCATACTTGGTGTCTGTCAGAATATAAAGACATGAAGTAATAATTTTCAAACTGGGAAATCTGACAAAAATTGGGTGCAAACCATTTTCAGCTTAACAGACAGAAACTTGCCATCTTGAAAATAATTTAAAAAGAATGCATTTTAGCAGCTTTTTGAACTCTAACTTGCTGCCATAAAACTGCAGCTCTTCCACAAGGTGGGCTTCAGATTCACTCCCATAACCATTGGCCTCAACACTCCCTATCCAACCCCGTCCTTTACTACAGAGATCTCAGCGGCTTTTGCTCTCTTCCCATCTCAGATTGCTAAACTGTCCCTCCTTCCAGCTGTCTTCTCTGGGATTATTGAGTAGGTCAAGCTTTTGTAATTTAAGGGTAGTTCTGCTTTGTGATAACTCTATCGTCACATAAAAGTGAGGAAGAAATAGTACTGTGGTAGCATTTATTGCTTCACGTGCATCCCCCACCATGCTCAAAAACAGTGGCACTGGTAACGAAGGTGAGAATAGTATTATTAATATTAAAAGTAAGTAAATGTAAATCCCAGCCAGAATGCATTAGTCACTGTTCTAGTAAAGCATCTCAGAAGTTTTCCTGAAGATGAAGCATGTATTTTGGGTGTAACAGCTGTAGCGCACAGATTTGAGGGTTGATTCTTAAGCTTGAAGGCACAGCTGTGTTTCACATATAAAGCCTAAAAGATTATGGCATTATAAAATTTCTCAAAACAGAGGTTGAAATTAAAAAGACTTTTTATGGCTTTAGGTGGGAATTTTCTAGCTGTTTTATCACAGTCGTTATTCTGTATCAAGATGTCAGTTCAGCTGTTAATTGAACTTGCTATTCCTTCAAGACTGGTTTACTTTTTCTTTTCCTGGTTTTTACACTTGTACACAGTCTTCTGCCTTGTAATACTTTTTATTTTTCTCAGAAGTGTTGGAAATTGAACTATCTGAACTGTGCAAATGTGGGAATATGATGTAGAAAAATGCTTTTAAAGAATGCCTTTAAATATTACATGGAGATCAAGGAAGCAACTTTTCAGTGTGCAAACCTATTGACAAAACCAAGAAGCAATAATTCATTTGTTTCCTTCTCTGTTGCTAAGATCTAAACAGGACCTGTGGTTGGCTGATCAGATAGGGCTTGGAAAGCACCTAATGAGTATTAGTATTTTTTGTATTTTAATAAAACCAGGATGATTGTTTGCTCCTTATTTACTGTGGCAAAGAGTTATAGTGGTACTTCTCCTTCTCTCTTCATCTCTCATTCAAAAAGTAACAAACAATTAATAGAATGTGATGATTTTTTATGTTTACCTTACTTTGTTATATTTTAATTTTGACTATTTAAATTTTGTTATTTTATTAAATTGATGTTATATGTATACTTTTCATTTTGAAGGCAATATGGGAAAGCGTGAGGTATTTTTAAATGTATTTAACATGTAATTTCACTGACTTGGACTAACCCCATAAAATACCTTATCTCCTAGACAGATGAACTTCCCCTTGGCAGCACCTAATTACAATTACCCTAAGAATACCATTGTGGGTGTTCAATGTCTAGATAGTGAATTAGTTTCCTAAATACTCAGGAGTCAGAGAAAACTGGGGCTTCTGCCCCAATATCATCTGGCTAAAGGTCAGATTCATCCTCTGCTAGGAATCCTGATTGTGGAGCATGAAAGATTTTTGATCTTTGATGTGATATTTAGACTTTTCCTGTGAGTTTGTTACCCAGACCATGGCTTCCAGTTCATCCTGAGGGACAGTCCTTAGTCTCTTTACAGAGAGTCTCTTGGGCCAAAGGATTTTAAATACTCATTGTTTGGTTTGCAGCCAGACTGAATCACCTTCCTTGGGGTAATATCCAAAAAGACAATCAGCTGCTTTGATCAAAGTGATATTTCTCTAGTCTGCCTTCTTGGGAGTACTCTAACAGAATTAAAATATGTCCAGAATCAATACTTTCTTTGCTGAGTCTCCCACCTGTGACCAGTGACTTTCCTAGTGATGGTTGTGAAGTACCTGGGGTTCTGGTAAGCCAAAAAAGAAACATTCTCTCAAACTGGCCTTTAGGCAGGCTCCTCAGAGCAGGCTACCTCATCTACTTTGGCTGCCTTTGCATTAAATTTACTCCTTCCCTGCCTGTCTTTGTGTGGGCTGTAGCACCCCACTGACCATGATCTTAAACTGGAAGAGTAAGTGCAGTTGTTAAAGATATTCACAATAATCTTCATTAACAAGATAAGTTTTATATCTTATTCAGACTTTTTATGGCTGCAAAATTGACTGGTTCACAAGAAAAAAAGAAAAAAAAAAAGAAGTGTTCACAAGATTTACTTTTTTTAACAAAAATCTTCTGCTGTCAGAAACTCAGGAGTCATCTAGGAACACTGTCAGAACACCTTATCTTGACACCTCTACTTTAGGCAGAAAGTGCCAGGGCATAGGCACCTGAAAATTAGAGAAATGTGAACAGAATACTTTCAAATCTTAAAAATTATCACTTCTAGGAATAGGTAAAATTTAGGACTAGAGCAGGAAGGATTACAGCTTTTCCGAATGTATGCCCTTTGGAAACTCAAGCTATTATTTTCTAAAGGTTAAAGCATTTCTGACGTACAACAGTTGCTTCATTCATGCCGCTTGCCCTACAGTGGCTAAGTCTAGATTTGGATGATCTGTTTCTGGAAGTTTAAGGTCACACTGGTCTTCCCAAAATCTGAAGTGAAGGTGCCCAAGAACATACCATCCAAGGAAAGCTCTAGCCAAAGAGGTTGTGCAAATGACCAGGCAACCTAGGCACTTTTTCAACTGAATGACTCTGCCCCATGCTAAGTCAACATACATGACCTTCTGTGGGTGTCTTTAACTACAGAGCACCCTTTTAAAACTTGGGGGCTGTGAAAACTACACTGCTGATTTAGTCACTGGCTCTAAAGTAGACAAACAAAAAAAAAACCAACCCAAAACAAACAAACAAAAAAATTCTGGAGTTTTCGTACATGAATATCAGTTATTCCAGAAAGCACTACACGACAACAATATTGGCAGACTTAAATACAAGCGACACTGTGCATGGGTAACTAATGCTTAATCATATGAAAATCTGTATGTCATATGCATGAATTCCTAGAGAATTTATTTTGAGCAGTGTTCTGAAAATTGTTGCTTTTTTAGTATGACTGCCACAAGGAAACAGTATTTCACAAGCAATTATTGGAAAAGCTGAGATACAGTGAATGAATGGAAGCTTTTAATAAAACTTCTTATTGATATAGATGGTTTTATTCTGATTTTTTTTTCCAAATGCTAAAATCACCTTTTCTTTAAAAATATAAAACATTGCTTCATAATAAGATGTCAGCCATAGTTTTACATATACCGTAATATGCTTCCTAATATTCCACAATTTCTGGCCATGCCTGGATATATTGAAGTGCCCTTAGCTTTGCCTCAGGCCCTTAGTACCTCCAGCTGTTATATTATTGGCTGATTTACTGGGAAAATAAAGAGTAGAAATACATAAATGAACATTTTTGTTGCTACCTAATCAGCAGAAAAGAGATTATTTTCTCTCTCTCAAGCAGCAGATACTCCTTTTATAAATATGGAACATTTACGATCAGCAGCAGTCTTATGAGCTGACAATGTACTGTAGTCTGACTCTTTTCAGAATTACATTTAAAATACAGTAGTAACATAATTGTTAAAATGAATTTATGCCTTAAATAACAAAAATTAAATTCCATAACTGCAGTGCAAATTATTTAGGTGAATTAAACTCGGATGCCTCCCCCTGTTCTGTATGTAATTGCAGCAAATTTGAGCTGGGTCCAGGACGTGTGTAAAAAAAATGAACGAACTCATGACATCCCTCCATATCAAAATGTTTTGGTAATCATTCTGCTGAAATAGTAACATTTTATTTTTTTAAGCACTTAGATTCTTGATCTGAATCCATATTCATGGAGGTCTGCTGTAATCCACTTTACCACTTAATGTTGCAATTCAAATGTTCAGTAAGAAGCAAAGCCCTCCAGAATAAAGCATGAATATTACCGTGTGGGGCTGTAAAGAGAAGACTATTAGAATATATCACCAACACACTAGGGGACCATTTAGTGCACTGCTCTAAATACATCATTTAATTACAATGGAGACATTACTTCATGTTTCTACTGATGTAAGTATTATTAGAATTCATGATATTCGCAGGCTACTGTGGGCCATTACATTGGCCATAAGCTATTCCATAAGATTTACTACTAAAGGCCCGCAAGGGTATTTGAGCATTCATGGATTCTGTGGCAGTAGGCTTTTATCTAAGACACATAAGTGAGGGACAACCGAGTTATTATCTCTAAGAAACATAGCTTAATATTTTGGATTCTAAAGGTTAAGGTACCATAAATCCTGAATTACTCTGAGATATCACATAAAAAGACATTTTTATTTTATTTTACTCTACTCTGCCTCTTAAAATATTTTATGATGGCAGTTTCTGGAGTTGTACCATGTTGTTTACATTCAGTCCCTGGATATATCAAAAACACTGACACAGCATTTCCTTTAACCTGCTGTAATGGTGGAAAAACACATGCAGGGGATATTCTCCCCATTTCTGTGCTCTCATACACGGCGTTCCCGGTGTGATTAGTCTGTCACCCTGATTTGATGAGAGTCACCACAGACTTTCCTACCCCATGGAGGACCTTGTTAGTGAACTAGTGGACAGTGTCTGGCAGCTCCTGCTGGAGACAGTAGGACCACTGTGCATGAGGAAAAGTAAATATGAATCTCTGGCATTTTGAGGCAGATAGCTTGAAATTTTCAGAGATTAAACACCCTTCTCCTGAAGCTGGTAATATAAAAAGAAGCATGATGTTTTCTTCTCTACATGATCTATAGTCTCTAGCAGTACCTGGTGTTAGCTGGTTGTTCAAATACATTTCTTAATTATGACAGTAAACAAGCAGCTTGCATTTAATGCTGCTCCTCCAAAATAATTCAGACTTCCTATGTTATCATTAGGAGTCATTATCTAGTTTCTTTATGTACGTAAACACAGCTGTACCACATTTCATACAAATACCACATCGCGTATTACGAAGAAGGCTGGGTCAGTTCTTCAGCTGGACCACAGCAAGTGTTGCCGACACAGTGCGGAGCCGCCAGTCGGGCCAGCTCCCTGCACCCTGGACAGGCAGGCATCCTCACGCTGCGCCAGGCGGCCGTAGCTCCAGCAAGGAGCACTGAGCGAGGTGCTACCTTTCCTGGCAAGGAGCAGAGTGTAAGTAGACAGCTCTATGACGTGCAAGTTCAAACAGCAAGCAGCGATCCTTTCGTACCGACCTAGAAAGTTTGCCCGGTTAGCCTGCTTGGTTTCACGAGTGGATGTTGAGCTTCGTTGATTTACACGTATAATACTGGGTGAATTATCCTTGACTAGTTTCCCTAACGTTGGACAAGGCCCAAGAACATTTTCTGTAATAATCATGACAACCCATGCACTAATTATCTTAGAGTTTGTGGTAAGTTAAAATTGTTTTAGGAAAGCTAGAAAATCAAAAAGATACCTGCTTGTAAATTCTCCAGGGCAAGAATTATCCTTCTTCTCCCCTCCCTGCTTTTTTGCCCTTCTAAATTCTGCTTTTATCTTGGGCCCATTGATTGCTAGAGCTTAAGAAGTAAAAATTGAAAAGAGGGAAGTCCTGTGCACTTTTGTGACTATCAGGAGATGTCATGTGACTATCTTTTCCCTCCACAAGACAGAGGCACAGAAAGATTGGTCGTGCGTAGCATGTACTTAAATGTTAAATAAGCAATGAGCTTGGTTTTGTTTCTTGCTTTTTTTATGAAAATGTAAAGTCCAGGCTTTATACTTGTTTTCTGTTAGCTTTACTTAGTGCAAACTAGTCATCCCACCTTGGTTTAGCCTGTGTGTTTTAATGGCTATTTTAAAGAAATGAAGAGCTGTGTTTGGCCAAAGAATCAGTTTAGATCCAGAGAGCTGGTTCTACTTTTTCACGAACAGCTTCAAACCCAAAGACATACTGAGTGTATGCGTGAAGGCAGCGACATCAGAGAAGTATGTATTTTTTCTTGGGCTGCTCTAGAACCGGCGCAGGGTTTGGGGCTGGTGGGCTGCCTGCATCATGCCAGAAGTATGTGAAGTGCCATAGAGCAATTGCTTGGGTTGCCTTTTGTTCCAGTAGTTGAGTCCACTGAGGACTGAAATTGATTTTCCTTATGTTAGCATGTGAAGGCTCTGCCCCTTGACCCGCTGCCGGCAAGCGTGCAGGGCACAGAAAGGCTGCAGCTTTGCAGCAGTAAGCAGCACTACGCCTCTTATCACTGGCGCATTCTTCTTCCGAAATTGTTCTCTCCCCTGTGCTTTTCCTTTCTACACTATTCTGCTGTTTGCACTGATGCTGGATTGTCCCATAAATATTTTGTATGCCTGAAACAATATTTTTTTTCTTGCAATAGCATAATATTTTTAAAAAGTAGCAGAAGTGGTTGATCTGTATTCATGAACCAGATAATACTGTTGAGTGCAGTCAAGCACACTGCCAGCAATTGGTAGTATGGGCCATCTACTCTGCACCATTATTTCTGTGCAGCTTAATCCCATATAAAACGTCCTGCTCAAATGTCAGTTTTGCCAATGGTGATGCAACGATATGTAAAACTGGAGAAAGTAAGCAGAGACTACAATTGTAAAAACAAGCTCAGTGATGACCTATTCATACTCTTGGATAGACAGACCACTGCTCACACTAGAAACATCTTCAGAAAGTGATGAAATACATACTTTGCTAGATCAGACAGTTGTTTTAGTTCCCTTTTCTCAAAATTCCTTCCCTCCTTCTCAGTTTTGGTTGTAGTTAACTCGTCCACTGGCTCTTGGCTTATGTCCTGTTGCTGGCCAGGAGACTAAACCCCACAAAAATGATGTTGTCACCGCTGTGATTAACTCTGTTCTCCAAAATCACATTGACTTGTTGGGGGCTTTGAATGTGAATTTGTCGTACTCTGCATGGGATTTTTTTTTTAATTTTGAAATTCCACAAAACATACAAATACACCTAGACTGGAATATTAAAACATACTCATGGCTTTTTACCTGTCAGGAAGGAAACAGGGAGAATGTGTTAAGTCAGGAAGAATAAGCCATGTTTCAATGTCTGCTCTCAGTAGGTGGCACTCTTTCCTCTGAGTATGTGCCTAGTTAAAATCTCAGCAAGTCTGATCCCAAGGTTCCCGTTTTAACTCAGAAGCAAGAGTGAGGTCTGGCAGTTTGTGGTTGCTGAAGGCTCATAGTACTTTTTGCAAGATATGTGGCATTGCTTTTCTGTGTCCTTGTAATTTTCCGTACTCTTGTAATTACAATCTATGTATCTCTGTTTTCTCTGTAGTTTCAGGAAGATTTGTTGCTCATCATATTCCCTACCACCATCCACAAAAAAGAATTGACATGACGTATGTCCACTTGGAATGACTGACAAGTTCTTCACCAGAGATGGCTGCATGTCATTAATTAGTGAAGTGCATGTCATTAGTTAGTGAGGTTATTTCCTAATTCTCTATATAATGTAAAATATTTTTGGTCTTTTGATAGGCTTAGAGACACCCTACAAATAGAAGATTTCACTTATTTAGCTGTTCTTATTTTTTAACAGTGGGATAATAAAGGAGTAGTGTTTTCCCCTTTTGGAGATTTAAATGGACTTATAACTAAAATACAGAACAAAAGTGTATGTCTGTATGCATTGATAATAGTCTGAATTTTTTTTCTTTGCTGTGCAGTGTAGAGGGTTACCATTGCCATTCTTATTCAGAACCATTCACAGGGAGAAAAATTACATTGTAAACCAGATGCAAGAAGAAAAATGGGGGGGGAGGGGGAGACAGCGGAAAAAAGAGTGCAAGAACTTTTTGCCACTTCTTAATGCATCTTAAATAGAAAAAAAATGTTTTTCAATAAATAGGGCATCATGAGGACAAGAGGAAGTGGCCTCAAGTTGCGCCAGAGGAGGTTTAGGCTGAATATTAGGAAAAATTTCTTCACTGAGAGTGGTCAAACATTGGATCAGGCTACCCAGGGAGGCGGTGGAGTCACCATCAGTGGAGGTGTCCAAAAAACATGTAGATGTGGCACTGCAGGACATGGTTTAGTGGGCGTAGCAGTGTTGGGTTGATGGTTGGACTTGATGATCTTACAGGTCTTTTCCAACCTTAATGATTCTGTGACTTTATATGCCATCTCTCACACAAGTACAGTTCTAGGTTAGAGTAATATGAGCTCCACCCCGTACGTGACAGAAGATGTAGATATTTGCAGAATTCAGATGTAAAAATCTTCAGGCTGTACAGGAATAAGGTAATCAGAATTGTCATGGGAAATGGATTATTTTTTAAAATTATTATTAAAGATGCAACAACTTGGATGTATTTGTGTTCTACTCCCTCCATTAACTTTCCCCATTGGCTAAGCTACAAAAGAAGAAAGTGGGTTGGGGAAGTTAAGATTCTCCAGTGGTGAGGAGAAGGCACACAAGCAGTCAAAATAAAGGTCTTTATATGGGGTGGGAGAATGAGTAAGACCTCACTGAAGCAAATCATCATTCTGGAAACAGAGACCAGCAACCATTGAGGACCTAGGTGATAGTTCTTCCTCTCTTTTAGGTGACTACTCTATGGGGGCTTCTGGGAAGAAAGCATCTAGGAATCTGTCAAAGCAGGGATCTTCAACATTTGGAAAAGCAATGACAGTTTTGACTGCATTTTCTCTGCCCCGTGCTGACTACTTCTCTACTTCACCCCCCTCCTTTTGTATACAGTGCTTTCATTTTGGGTTCTATCCGTACATCCCTCTGACCTTTTTGCATTCTTTCTTTGTTACTCTCATCCTGCATTTGAAAGTGTGTCTCCTTCTTCTCTTTCTCCAAATGATCTTATGCCATTTGTCACTCTCACTCTTTTCCCTGCTTGTTTGTTCCCCCTGCCATTACTCTTTGTCCTGTCAGTGCAAATCACTGGTGCCCAGTCTCCCTGGCTCGTTCCATTGGCATTCTCCAAGCCCTTTTCTAAAAAGTATTAATGTTACGTGCCTGCATTGAACATGTGAGTTATGTAAGTTTTCCTTCAAGTAGCCTCTAAAAGGTTGGTATGGAACGGAGTATACTTGGAAGACCTTCTTTTTCCCTGCTTACAAGGAACTATTGGTGAGCTCTGTGTGCTGCTCTGGCAACAGCTATAATTTTGAAGGGTGTTGTCTTTTCTGAATATTTCCATCATATAACTGGTGGGAGCCAAGGACCCCTGAAAAAGCTGAACCCTAGACTCTGCTACCATTTCCAGGACAGGTATGTTAAACTACAGTATGCAATTACCTTCTATTTGAAAGCCAACTAAAATGCTAACTTGGTGGTACAGATACAATTGTCCAGTACCACACTGGGAAGAGAAAGTAGGGTGATTTAAGGGCCTTGATAGATGTCTATGTTTTCTGAGTTGATTTTTTCCATCACATGTGGCTAATTTCCATTTTCTTGCACTAAAGTCTAAGATACTTCTAAACTTAAATGCAGCCTCCTACCATCATGGTGTCTTCTGTTTACATACGTATGCAATAAATCTGAAAATGCAAAAGGATTGGCTAGCACAGGTAGCACTAGGCTTTTGCAGTACCTCTGTTTTTATACAATCATGATAAAAAAGACATACAAAGTTCTCCTAGTATTACTATAACTTTACTTAGGAACATGAGTTGAAGCTTTAGGGAAAGAGAGTATTGACCTTGGATCTGTGATGGTGGAAATTGCAGCTCATGAGGATGCAAGTTTCGCCCCTCCCTACTCTCTCTCTTGCTCTCTCATTTTGATTTTCTTTCAATTCTTCTCTCTTTAGGTGTTTTCTATCACATAGTCATAAATAGTGCAGCATCTGTGTCTAGAGTCAGATTATTATATGTAGTATGTAATAAAGAACATAGAAAATCCTACTTCACATTACAGTCAATAATTTCAGCAATACAAAAGATGTCCAAGAAATCATTATGTTTCACTTCCGTATATTTTTTCCATATTTATCTATATTCATCATATTCAAAAGAACCTATTAACTGCATAAGCAAGAATGAAAAATCACTGTGTTCAGGAGCTTAGTTTTACACCCTACTGCAGGTAGGGGTACCCTTTACATTTGTAGGCAATTCATATTGGGTACCAACATGCATAACAATTATAGACAACAAAAGTGGTGCAGCATGAAAAAAAGTCATGCAGGATAAACCACATCTTAGGGCAAAAGGGCAATGCATAATTTTTGGGCACCACTTCAGCCTTACCTTGGCCATGAATAGTGTTTTTGTGTGGAGTGATTTTTTTTTAAGTATCATTAGCATAAGTAGATAATGGAGTTTAATATTAAAAAAATCGAATCCTTAGACAATGTAAGATGACATAAATCTATTAATTGCTAGGTAATTATACCAATTTAAATCAACTGAGAGTCTTAGTGCTAAATGAAAAAGAGAAAGAAACAAAAATGCCTCTCCCACAGTTCAAATAGTATCTTGAATTCTGTTAACCATAATATTTTGGGTAGAATTCTGCACCTAGTAAACTTAAAAATAGCGCTATTTTATTTTCTTTTTTTTCATTTTTATGTCCTTGCCACATGCAGTCTTATTTCAAGTTACTGATTCTTGAAGAAACAAAGGTATAAACCGCATAATTGGTATTCTGTTCCCTATAGAGCGTAGAACTGGCCTTTGGGGGCCAGATAAGACCATACTTTCAAATGAAGCACCAAGCAAAATGTCCACAGATATTCTGCTGTTTCCTGTTATATAGAACAGTTACCTCTTTTCCTACTACTAGAGCCCAGCTTATGAGCCTGCCCTCAGTAAATTAAAAGAAAAAACACTTTCTTCAGATGCCATTCCTCTGTATGCACTCATGTCTCCAAGGCTTAAGATCTAACAATCCTCTAACAACTTGGCCTGGAAAGATGAATAGCTTTTAAAACATTGTGTAGATTGTATTAATTGGGAAGGGAGTAATGGGTTTAGACTAACTGGAACGGTTTTTAAACAGCTTGATTACAAGGATTATCACATACACATTGAATTAGACAAATCCAAGGAAATGAGAATAATTTCTGCCTTTCCTGGGCATGCATTTAAAGTAGAGAAATGTAGAACTAAAAGCAAATAGCACAACCTGTTTTAATCAAAGTAGTCTAGCAAGAAACAATCAATTAAAGAACAGTCTGATTCTCTGTGACATCAATGTATGAAAATCTGTTAGACGCCAGATTGTGTCTCAAGACACATATGATGAACTGAACAAAATGACCTGCTAATAGCTTTTACGGGTAATAAATGCATCATGTTATTGGTAATTCTGCAGATGGTAAATCAAGCTAATATCCAGGCTGAAACAAGCTACTTGTTAAATATACTTCAGAAATGTTCCTCCTTGTTATTCCATAATTGCATCACACAAAAAAATAAGATGATTGCTACTTATTTTTAAGCATTTTAAATTAAAATGTGTTTCAACATGCAGACATTTTAATTTTCAGATTCTTTAGAGAGAACATTTTTCTAACTGATCTGAGCTTTTGAAGCATAACATTTGTATTTAGATTAGCAGCCCTATATAAACTGTTATATATAAATGTTCTCAGCTTTACTGTTTAACATGTATTTTGAAAGAGATTTTACAATGTCTTATGTTAATCTGAAGCTGCTATTCAGGATGCAGGACTTTCTGTTTTACAGATGTAAGCCATTTCCAAATGTGGAATTTGTGATTTCTAGATTATGAGATGTTGCAAAAGCTGAGTTAATCAATCTGTAGAAAACAAGACTTCAGATGTGTGCACATCCGATCTAAATTTGGAATATATCAAATTATTCCGTTTGTACACCTAAAAAAGACTAATTCTGTAAAGAATGGGATGAATTTATGCATCAAATCCCATATCTATCCAAGGCAGGAAAATTGTCAAAATGTTGGCTCAGAAAATATTGATGTGAGATGGATACCCCCCAAAACCGCACTCAAAAATGGCAAGTGAAAGAAAATAAGCAAACCCAAAAAACTTATTCCATCTCTTCATGACAAGGATTTTGCAGAATTGAGGAGTACATACTTTTTATATTATTCTCTGTCAGTTTTTAATAATAAAAAAGTAAATTAATTTTCCAGCTAGCAATTATTTACTGCAGAAAAGCATCTACTAGCAATAATAAATTGTATTTTTGTGGCTATCCAATTCAGTATTTATCTACAACAAATCCGAACAGATGTTCAATGCTCAATTATTACACTATCTGTTAAAAAGTGGTTTTGACAGGGTAATTCATCAGGAAACTAGAAAATGATTGGAAAACATTAATAAAACTTGAAGGCAACACCTTAACATGTTAGATACTGCAAAACCATTCAGGCAACTGAGAGTCACAGGTAGCAAAAAGCAAATATGATGAGAGAACAAAATCAGAAAGATTTGTATTGGAGAATCTTTTGAACGCACTGCTTTTCCCAGATTCTTGTGAAAGCATGGTGGCCTTGACCCTGTCTCAGTGCTTTAGTTCTTCTTCTACATTCCTGCGTCAGATCTAGACACATTAATAACTCCTTTTGTTACTTAGCACTTATTATATTTGTTCTAGCTACATCTTCTCTCACTACCCCACACTTGAGCTAATATGTCTTGCTTGAGTTTATGATGACTCTTCTCAACAATTTTGTATCGCCATCATACATGTCCAACTGTTGATAAATGCTAAAAAATGATAGCAGCATTGAGGCTTTATTTAGATTTTAAAATTAATTTGCTCAGCACATTCATGATCTGTTGTGGTCGTTTTCAGTGAATACTGAAATCAAGTTACTGGTGAAGAAGCTGGAGGAAAGAAATTGTTAAATCTGTTTGTGCTATTAGGGTATCAAACACCATTTTCCCAGTACAGGAGGAGGATTATGGCTTGGAGGGAAGGAGAGACGGCAGTGGGATGTTGTGGCAGCCCCACTGCAAGTGTGGTTTCTGGCAAAAAAAAGAAAATAAATACTGGTCACTAATGTAGGCCAAGTCCAGAATCACGAGGGCTGTGCTCATACACCTTTGCTCACATTGACTGATGCATCACTCAAGTTCATTCCAAGGTGGCAGAACATTACTTTCAAGGCATGCAGAAGTATTCATAGCAGAAATTATTTTATGTTTGTCCAGTTGTGGAAAAGGCAAAATATAATTTGAATTTTCTGATTTTGGTTGAATTGTAAATACATAGAACACCAGATAAAAGATCGACCAAGATATTAATAAAAATATTGGGGCTCAGTTTTAGGGACAGTGCTCTTTAATGTTTTTATAAATGATCTGGATGAAGGAGTCGAATGTACATTAAGTAAGTTTGTTGATAATACTAAACCAGAAGGAGCTGTGGACTCCCTCAAGGGTAGAGAAGCCTTGCGGAGAGATCTGGATAGACTAGAGAGCTGGGCAGTCACTAACCATATGAAATTTAACAAGAGCAAGTGCAGGATTCTCCACCTGGGATGGGGCAGTCCTGTTTATACATACAAATTGGGGAATGAGAGGCTAGAGAGCAGCCCCATGGAAAGAGATCTGGGGATTTGGGTTGATGGCAAATTGAATGCAAGTCAACAGTGTGCTCTGGCAGCCAAAAGGGCCAACTGTGTCCTGGGGTGCATCAAGCACAGCATAGCTGGTAGGTCAAGGGAGGTGATTGTCCCACTCTACACTGCACTGGTGCAGCTCCACCTCAAGTACTGTGTGCAGTTTTGGGTCCCTCAATATAAGAAAGACATCAAATTATTAAAGTGTGTCCAGAGGGCGACCAAGATGATGAAAGACTTCAAGGGCAAGACTTACGAGGAGCGGCTGAGGTCACTTGGTTTGTTCAGCTTGAAGAAGCTTGGCTGAGGGATGACCTCATGGCAGTCTACAGCTTCCTCAAGGGGGGCAGCAGAGAGGGAGGTGCTGATCTCCTCTCTCTGGTGACCAGCGATAGGACAGAAGGCAATGGAATGAAGCTGTGTCAGGGGAGGTTCAGATTGGACATTAGGAAAAGGTTCTTCGTTGAGAGGGTGGTCGGTCACTGGAACAGGCTCCCCAGGGAAGTGGTCATGGTACCAAGCCTGCCAGAGTTCAAGGAGTGTCTGGACAATACTCTTAGTCATATGGTTTAGTTTTAGGTAGTCCTGCAAGGAGCAGGGAGTTGGGCTTAGTGGTCCTTATGGGTCCCTTCCAACTTGAGATATTTTGTGATTCTAAAATGCCTAATCATTTGAGGAAACTGGGACCTCCTTGAACAGAGGTTACTTTCAAAATATGAATAATTCATTGTGAGTTATTGTCACATGTCTGTCTGCAAGTACATCATGACTGTGAGAAAACCTCCTATGTTTCTGTGTATGCTCTCTTATGACTTATTTTTAAAGCTTTTAGAATGTTTAGATGAAAATATAACATATTATTTACTACACGTACAAGACAAGCCAGCAGAATAGTATTACTGTTGTATGTCCTTCTAGCCAACTTATCCAAAAGTTGGCTGCAGTGCTGAAGCTGACTTTAGCTATTTTCTTGGTGAACTGGTAAAAAATGGAGAAATTCCACGAGTGTCTCTGCCTCCATCCTTCCCCCTTCATTCACCATCTGCTTGTTTCGAATGGGCCAACAATTCTATTTTATATTTCCATGGGAACTGTTTTGTATATTAAAATGGACAATAACTGAATTTAAAATTGTAATGATAAAGTCAAGAGTTACTGGGATAGCGCTTCCCCTCAGTCATAAAAATTGTATGAGAATTCCTACTTGAGATTCACTTAGTACTAAGTTGGAAAGGGGTTTGGCTCTCAGCAAAATACTCCTCGTCCATAGGCATATCATCATTATCCCTTTGACTTCTGACACAGTGCCCACTCTAAGGTTGTTTTATTATGGTAAATACTGAAAAAAATCCAGAGAAAGCAGCGTGGTGAAGACAGTGTTTTTCAGCAGAAGTCCTCTCTCCATCATTTTTATTCAGTATAATATAGTAGTTGCCAGAGGCACTGTGCAAACACACAAACTTACTGTTGCTGTGCAAAAGAGCTTAAAAAGCTCAAGAGTATTAACAACTGGCATAAAAAGATCTATCTTTCCATTTTATCTGAAAAAGGTAGAGTAACCTCTATGAGGCAGTTTCTAACTCAGAGTGAGGTCTGTCAGTTCTCAGACTGGAAAAATATGCGTAGTGAGAAAGGACACACAAAATAAAAAGGGGTAGCTGAGAGATGACTAGGATGTTGCCTGAAGCAGGATTTGGTTCTGACTACATATTTCACATTTCTTCTCCATTAGGATTGTCATACAAAAGTTTCCTAGAAGCACCCATACCAACACCTTCTCCTTCTAGCCACCCACCACTTTAGGAAGGGTAGGTGGCCCTAGCAGATTTGGTCCCCAGATAGTCATCTCTTTTGTTTCTTCAAAAACAAGAAAAGAAAACATTTTGCTCCTTTGTCTTTTAAAATAACTGAAAAATAAATGTTCTGTAATAATAATTATCAAATAATTGTTTTTATGGGTTTAAAAGCAAGAACCAGTCTTCAGCATGTTACAGCCGGTGTTGCAGCCCCTATGGTCGTCCATATTCTGGGTACTGTGGAAGTTAATAGCTTAGGAACAACTTGAAGAACTTAAATTTAAAGCTTCTGTTTGCTCTCTGGATGATCAGAAGAGGGAAATAATGTGCTGTATATCTTGAAAAATTATATTTTTTATACTAAAATTTATTTAAAATTAAGTATATGATATCAGTTTAAATATTGCTCTAAATTCTAAACTATAATCTCTTGGTAGATATTTAGTGCAAATTGAAAAAGCTTAAATGGCTTAAAAATGGCTTTGAAGCATTATGTAGAAGCAGTTACCATTTATAAATGATGGGACGTTAATGGCTTCCTTCTACATTTAGCATTAGACTTTGAAGGTGAAATGGAAGTCTCTCACTCCAGAAATTTTCAACATGTATGTGTGCCTACAACTTTATTTAGTTTAAGTATTTATTTTGAGATTCTTTATGCTTCTGTAATATTTTTAAATTCAGAACAGTAAATTCATTATGACAGAAAGTTTGTTATCTAGAACAAAACCCTTTCCATTTTTGTTTTAGGTTTTATTTTATTGTTGACATACTGCCTAAATTACTGGCTTGTTATTTGCTTTCCTTTCTGACATTGTGTAATCCACCTGGCTTTGGGAAAAAAACAACTTCAGCTCATGAATGAAATAGCCTTAAATTTAAGAGGAAGAGATATCTTACAGGTAAACTATCCCAGTTGAAATCCTGTGGTGTAGCAGCTTAAGTACCTGACTCCCATGCCTGTGTCAAGGATAGCAGAAACAGCTAAAAATAATGTATGGTTGCTTTAGACCTGGAATAAGTCATGATTTTAAATTATTCCATTATGGAGGAGTTATACTATGGGCTATTTTGCTCCTGGCAAGAGTTGGGTGGAATAGTTTGTGTTTAATAAAAATGTGGACAGCAAAGTACATAGGTTTAAATAAAAATAAAAATTGGTGAGATTTTCTAGATGAACATATGAAAGGTTGCCAGTGTCCCTTTGTGTGCAAAAGAAAGAGAGGAAAAATTTTTAAAAAAAGAGAAAAAGAGAGAGAGGGATTTTGAATTAGCAATCTTCAGAGTTATCTTGTTCAATCTGGACTGGAAGGTGCTAATATCTATAGATTTCGTAGACCAGTACAGCACAAGTCACTCCTGTTGATAAAAGGGAGTTGGTCAAAATATTTGACAAGAGCAATTGTAAATTGAGCTCTTCCAGATTCCAGATAATATTTATTTTAAAGTCAACTTAGTATTTCTGATAATCATATGTGACATATACTGTTTGGTAATGGGAAAAATCACTCATTTCTAAGCAGCAGTCAGTTGAGATTTTTCATGATGATTAAGATGCAGTTGTTTTCTTCTAACTAAAGGCCAAACTTTCAGAAAGGACTCTTGGCCCTAGTGGATCTCCATGTCTGAATCCTGTCAGTAACAAAACCAAAACAACAAACCAAATTGAGCTTATGAGTCAGCCATCTAAAACTTTAAACTGCTCTTAAATATCTCTACAATTTTGCCTTTGTGGATGTTTGTAGGCATAAAATGAGGAACATTGGATCCAGCTTTGCTTTTTTTCAAATTCATTTTAGGGCCTGGTTCAGAAAAATGCTCAAGAGCATCGCTAACTTTAAGCAGGCAAGTAATTCTTTATTTCTCAGACACTATATATATCTTTAAGGTAATATATAAACGTAGGTATTTCGCTGAATGGAGACATACAGGCAAAAAAAATTTATTGAAGTCCAAGAGTGAATAACATACCTAGAATCTTCTTCTAGTGGTCAGGTGTTACCCGCTTAAGTTTATCTTTGACATTCAATAAAACATCTTCGTAAAAAACATTTGAGGTGAGGTCAAAGGAAAGAAGGAATTGGTGGGAACAGGGATGGATATAGCTTAAAAGCCAAGGTCAGTGTTAAACTTTAAACTTCACTGACAAATTTGACCTTTTAAGTAGCGCAATTGCAGACAAGATTAACCATTCTTTTTTCCCACCTTTGTCCAGCTGAGATGGCATCCCCCATGAGCGCAGGCAAACAGAACAGCAGAAATTAGCAAGTAAGTTAATTTTAGTACAAGTTCCTAGACAATCCCCAGGCACTCACCAGTGAACGCAATGTAAGGAGGGTTAGAACATGGCCCAAGGAAAGGGGTTTTTTCCTGCTCTTATGCATGAGGTTATTTTGCGAGGAAATGTATCTTTCAGTGTATTGTAATTGAAACTACACTCATACCCTATGTTTTGGCCTTATGATAAGCACAAAGTGTTACCTTGTAGCACTGGCAGACTGGCTCTGCCCTGCCCCCCCCCATAATTCACAATTTGCCATGGCCAAAGATACACAAACCCAACCTCCTACTCCCCAGGCTTAAAAACTGAAAGTAAAACAGTCTTTTCCAACCACTTTTACTTTCTGTTGTTGCACATAGCTAATAAATGTCCAATGACACAGCAAAAAAGAGAAATCAAATATTTTCCTTTCTAGTGTGCTAGTATGCTGATTCTATGCCTTTGACAGCATTTTTAAGAAAGTCAATTTTTCCTGTCTATGTAGCCTTTTTGCTTTAACAACAACAACAAAAAGTTGTTTGGAAACAGACATTGTCAAGCTCCTTAGAGTGGCTTTAGAAAACACTCACAGAAACCAAATCCCATTCCACACTGAACCCCTCTTTTAAGCCAATGCTGAACATCATCCTCTACCAATAACCCATATTCCCAAATAAACACATTCCTGCCAGCTCCTGCTGCTTTATCATAAGTCTTGCAGTATTTAATGCTGTACTTGAAGCACCAGCTGCTGGACACAAGTGATAACAAGAGAGTCTCACCTTTCATTTAAAAATGTGCGTGTTTCTAGCTTTCATAGCTGTAGAGAACAGCTTGAAAACATCATCCAAGAATAACTGAAAATTCAGAAAAAGGTAAAAAATATAATTTCGTGCAAATCTTCTGATTTTTTTAGTATAAGGACTGGCAATATTGTAAAACTAAAATTGTAATGAATAAATAAAGACAAGTCAGTTTAGAGTCTCTGTTTATCAGGAAGATGAAAACACCCAAATAAAGGCATACAAGTTACTGTGCAGACAACCAGCAGGGTCTAGATATTTTTTCAGCTCTGTTACAGAATATTCTTTATTGGCAGACAGAAGTCCCAGGATTATTAAAAATGTATACTGATAAGACATAAAATTATCACCTGATTGCTAGCATTGATGCAAAACCACTTACTCCATTCAAAATATTAATCTCCTTTCCCATCTAGTAATTAATGCTGTGTAGTAGAGGACATTGTGCAGTTCTTACAATGGAAAACAGCTTTGCCAACATTGTGTAGTGGCCTAGTGTTCTTAATTACACAACAAAGCATCCTGTTTCTCCCATGCTAAAAACAAAACAAGAGTATAACTGCTTAGGTAAGCTTAATTAGGCTCCAGCACTAATGCTAACTTCCATCTTTGAATAATTCCAACTGTTTATGCTAATTCAAAAAACATGAAATTATAGCAGTAAAACAACTCCACGTGTACCTTAGTAGTATGTGAGATGCATTTAACAAAGTGCTCTCTAAACTCTGAAACAATCTTGGACTGATTTTTTTTTATTTTATTTGAAACAGAAGCAATTTCATCAAGAATAACTCACCTTCTTCCAAGGGGAAAAGAGGAGAATTATGATAACTCGTATGTCTTTGGAAGAGCTTTACCTGCTGTGATAAGCCTATTTGACTACATGGCTGCAAGAACAGTGACTTTTTGACATCAATTCCCATAAGGATATCGCTTCCAAAGATTTGGTTTTCTTTACAATTTAATTCAGTTGCCCTGTAGTGGAACTCCTGATGTCTGGATATTGCCTCTGCAGCTTTCTTTCTCATGGCTCAGGTTTTCTTCCCCACATGACCATCGTCCAACCTGATACGGCACTGCTAATGCTGGTTGATGAATGACAATTCTGCTGGGAAAAGCAATAGAATGATACGAGATGACTAAAGCTCGTTGACATCTTTCAACTTTTAAAAAGTGAAAAAAACCCAACAAGAACGCTTCAGTAAAATTCTCCTGAAAACTCGTAAGCCATATTTTAATAATGTATACAAGTGCTAGACTCCAGATGTATGAATAGGTCAGATATTCTCCAGTCCTTTTCTTTTCAGATAACGCTAAGTTCAGGATCACTGGAAGGGGACCTCGGTGCATTGTCCCTTCTTTTCTAGGTAATTACGGTTTTTTTCTGATAGTATATATGAGAGATCTCCAGTATAAGCACACACTTCACAGTTTAAGCTTTAATGTTCCATTAATCTCTAAAAGCCAGATTTATTTAGACTGAGAAATATATTCCAAAAATAGCACTGAAATCAGTGAATCAAAAATGCAACTATCATATATATATTTTGTATGTATCTATCATGGATTGAGGAACTACAGATATCTCAAGCTGAGCCAAGGACCTCTATCTGTTACACTTTCTTATGCTGAAGAATTTCCCATCTATGACTAGGTAGGATGAAATCAACTGAAATTGAGGGAATACCTCATAGCATAATATATTACTTGACATGAGTAATGGTGACAGAATGCACCCTATGGGAATTGCACAGCTAAAGATTGGCACATTAAGTTGAAATACTCCCATTCCCCTCCCCTGTAGTATTTCCTGATCCAGACTTGTCAGTGTACTTATAGCATGACCTTCTGTTATTTCTTCTATTGACTCCTGGGCACTGGGGTTTGTTTTGTTTTTTCTTTGTTTGGTTTTTAAACTGAAAATTTGGTTCATTCAATATTCTATCAGGTTATTCACCTTGAGTCTAAGTCACAGATCAACTTCTTTTGGAAAGGAGTAACCTTCTGTAAGGAACTTGTGTAGCTTTGTCCTGTAGGAAAAAGGGGATATTTTAAACAAATTTGTCAGGGGTTTCATAACCCTGATATGTTGCTAAAGGAGGCAGCCATACCCTGGTTATTCAATGGTGTCTTAGAAGATGACGGATGGGGATTGCAGGAATATCGTAGGCTGTAGTATACTTCTCAGATATTGGGGAGGAATAGAAATGTCTTGCTATTGTACCACTAGAAAGTGATCAAGCATTTAGCTGTGGGAAAAGATTTCTTGGCATTACATTAATACTGTATGAAAATTGCCTTCTGTTCAGTAAATACTGGGAAATTTATTTTATTGGAAGAACAGACTGATACATGCATGTATTTTATTCTAAGTAGTGCATTGAAAATGTTTTGTGCTGTAAGTTGGGACGCTTCATAAACTACTAACTGCTATAAAATGTAAAAAATTGTTTATGTTGCTGCTTAGATCTGTCTGTGCGTCTATTATATTTGTATGTCTGTCCCTCCTCAAATTAAAATACTTGTGTTTATGGTAGACAGGAACAAATTCAAAGACTGTAACAATGAAAGATTCATCTTCCAGCAAAAGATAAAAACTTAAGAGCTTGTCTGCTCCACTATGGAAATCGTGAAAGCGAGGAATACGGCAATGTTGCCGGTTACAGTGGTGCTTTAGAAAGTTCTGTTGAGAACAAGTCCAGTAAGGAAAGATGGTCTGCATCCCCAGCTTTTTCCACAAACAGTGAAAGGATAATTTGGAACCATGAGCAAGTTGCAAGTCCATTCCTGTGATGTTTCTTTTCAAAGAAAGGTGCTGTAGAAAGAATAAGCAACAATAAAATACCTGTTCTAAATTTAGGTGATGGAGAAATAGTTCCTAGCACAGCACACCAAGAATTATGCGGGGAGACATTCATGAAGCTGTGAGAAGACAGAGACAGGAAAAAACTTTCAATCCTGTTTTAGACCAGACTAAACCAGGCAAGAGAGCAAAAGTTATATAAAGATCTAAACAGCAAAATTCTTTCTTAGATCTCTAATAGTAGACTTCTATCCCATATGTGCCACAGATTGTGTCAGCTTTTAGGAAGTTGAAAATGCCCTGGTTTAGCCAAAGATAGTATTCTAAAAAGTGATAGACATGTTGCTCTTCCAGTTGTAAATTCAACACCTTCTACAAAATTAATGCAACATTTACTTGAGAAAATGAATGAAGAAATGTTTCACATCTGTTCTCAAATGTTTCTTACTTTCAATGGGATAAAATGTTAAGTATCATTTTAATTTCAATGGAAAGTTGAAAATGCCCTGGTTTAGCCAAAGATAGTATTCTAAAAAGTGATAGACATATTGCTTTTCCAGTTGTAAATCCAACACCTTCTTCTACAAAATTAATGCAATATTTACTTGAGAAAACGAATGAAGAAATGTTTCACATCTGTTCTCAAATGTTTCTTACTTTCAATGGAATAACATGTTAAGTATCATTTTAATTTCAAAGTCATACGAGTTTATTTTGTTTGGAATATATTGTTCTGGCAAACTGAATAATCCCCTATTGAGTTAGTGGAGGGGATTCAGTTTTTCTGCAGTCCTGTAGTCTGTGTTCTCTTGTTATCAATAGAATATGTAATCCTGCTTCCATTTCCTTGTGATGCTACTACTACTGATTGCATGAGAATAAACAGCAATACTTAGTCTTAGTGTATCCTTCCTAAATTGCTTCCTAATGCTAACATGATTTTTTTTCCTTATAACCTTTCCTTTCTTTTGTTTTCCTCCATATATATGTTATACTCTCACTTACTTTTTTTTTTCCCCAAAGTAGACCTCAGTATGATTTGACTTGGGACTGGGCATCTATATCACTCAGATACTAGATGTTTAAGTTCTTTATTAAGTACATTTTTGCTATGTTGCTGATCTTTCATGTGTACTGCATTTGCTATTTATGTTACTTTTTACTTTACCATTTATAGAAATAAATGGAGGTTTTTAGAGATTTTTCAGAACTGCAGAGAAGCAAAACTGCAGACTGTATACCTGCGGTTTGTAATCAGTGGTTTGAGACTTCAATTTTAAATTCTCAAAGAGTTTGATCACCACCAGAACTTTTAAAAGCAAGTAACAGTACCACAGATAAACTTGCACTTCTCCTGTGTTCCTCCTCCTTCCTCCATTGAGGCAGGCTCCTCAGAAGTAGAGGAAAGGCAGATGGAAAGTAGCAAGTCTGAAGCCTAGAATCTGGCATTAATTCAGGTACATGCTTGGGACCAATAGACTTGAGGTAATTCACAGTTCTCTAGGTGAGACTTTTGACGTGCCCAGGCACCATAAAACCTTTGAAGTTCTAATCTCATTTTCATGCATGCATGTGCTCAGAAGAGCAGGTTAGGAAGTTATTAGTGGCACATATTACAATATATTTTTAATATCATTGTCATCATCAACATATTTGTTTTTTAGAACAGGCAGCACAATAAAAAAATATATATTTCAGAATCCTTAATTTCTAACTTTAAATTCTATAGTATGGCAAATGGCCAAGGAGAAAAAGCCTTTTTTTTCCCCCCCAAAATGTGCTTTATTTCACATCAACTATTTGTCAGAGGTTCTGTTGAAACATTATATCCTATATCAGAACTGTCTCTTGAGAATAATTGTTTGCTTTGGGGTCTTCAAACAGTAATTCCAGGATCTCTGCAGGCAAGGTTATTTACAGAAAGACATGAGAATCATTTGGTCACTGGTGAAGCACCTGTAGTAACACTGCAGGGATGGACAGTGCTAAAATCAACGGCTACTTCAGGAGTCAGTAACTATAAAAACAGTAATAGTCAGAACAATTTACTATCAGTAGTAATTTTATATCATATGAAGTGACTAGTAGTTTTTTGTGAGTAATTTGTTTATTTTTAATATCTTCTGAAATATAGACATTATAGATACATCTAGTATAAAAATAATGAGAGTAAACTGCCAATACTTCAGAAAATGAGTGTGGATGTAGCTATTCCTAAGAAATAAGATGCAACAGTGCGTGAGAATAACGCTTTGTAACATTGAATGCAGAGCGTGTATATATTGGTGGGATAATGCAAAAATTCATACAATATTCTAATAAACATAATGGAAATATTTCTGGACAGTTAAAAACAAAATATACCCCTGGGCATAAGCACAAAGTCTTCCAGGCTAGAGGCTATATTCTGGATCTGGAGCTTCTGACTGTGCTTCCTGAGTCAAATATTAAATGAATGTTTGACCAATCCATGAGCAAATACAGTACAACATTGCCAAACCGAAGGCATTCCTTTACCAGCTAGGATTTTGCATCTTTTAGAGCCACTTTCTTGAACTGAAAAAAAGCAACAATGAGGTATAAGAAATCAACAAAATATACTTCTGCCACATTAAATTAAGAAGTAGATTTCAAGGTCAGAAACCTTTTATTTCAGGATATACCTCCCTCATTCCCAAATGCTTTCTTAGAACAAAAAAGTCACATTGAGATGTGTCACAACTGACAAAACGAGAATAATTGGTAATACTTAATTTCACCCTTTTAATATTCACTTGGATGTAACTGAGACACCAATGGCTGGACTGATTTTTATCACAATTTAAGAAAAGGAAGTCTGAGTGATAGTAAAACTTGGAATTTTTTTCTGGTTAATCTCCTCAAGACATCTTAAAATGGATTAATTCAAAGTGCTGTATTAGAAATGGACCTTCTTCAATGTGACTGTCTCCATCAGATGCTAAAGAAAGTAATCAAAACTGTTTAAGAAAACTGCATTAAACTGTTTGTTTTCCATGTTGATAGAATGAGTCTGGATGTCTTGTTCTTGTCCTATTCTATGTGGATATCAGTCATTCATTATCCATGGAGCCCAAATTACATTTTTTAGTTGGAACTGAATCAGCTGAAATGCCTTCGTTAAGAAAGATTTTTAGCTTGTCAGGTGTGGGGTTCAAACAATGCAAGTGCAAAAGTTTAAAGAAGCTTTATTTTCCAGTTGTCTTTGAAAAAACTGGAAGACTTGCCAATTAAAAAGTTTCCAATGCAATATAGCATGATACATCTTGTAAATCATGAGCTAGAATTTAGTACACAGAAGAAAACAGGAAGATCAGGTAGAATGACTAAACCAGTGGATAGCTGGGTCTTGTGAAACTGTAAAGAATGTGAAAAACTGCCATAACAACCATGGTCCAAATTCCACCCTTGAATCCAGTCAACTTCAGTTACATCTGTGCACATGGATCTGGAGGCAGAATGTGACTGCAAGTCATAACTCAAACCATTGTTAAAATAAAGACAAAGGTTTCTCTAGTTTATCTGCACTCAAACAGTTGAAATTTGCTCAAAAAACAATTAGTAAAACTCTGACACTTGAGGCCAACATCCTGGTGTTCTGTGAGATAACACATGATGTCTTAATTCCACTACTCCACTATGATACTGAAGCTTTGGGTTGCTGCTGGAAAGAATACAGTTAAATTTTAATTTAACTCAGAGGAATCTGGGCCTGTACACTACACATAACTGTTCTCTTGGGCATGCTTGGTAATAAAGCCAAGACTAATTTTGGATTCCATTTTGTGTAAAAGCTTAAATAGGAAGCCACTTACTCTATTTATTTGCTCATTCTTTGACAGCATAATTGCTCACTGATCTTCCTAAGAAACTATCTCTGTGCAAGTCAAATGAGGGACTGAGGCCTAAAGGTCAGTAAAGTAGTACACAGGGAAATGAAAACAGTATATACATATTTCTCTTTGCAGACAATTGAGACCACGTGCTTATTGTGTCCATTTTTACAAACATGCATAGCATTTTTGCTACTAATAATCTACTTGGTAAAAATGAGTAGTAAAAATCAGCGTGCCGTAATTTCAAGAAATGTGTCTCTGACTCTCCAAATTGCTCTCTAGTGTACCTGGTATGTACATTTGAAAGTGTTTATGGATTTTGACATGATTTTACAGTGAAACCTAACCCTGACTTTTCATTTTTGTGACTTAAAGTCGAGAACTTTGTTGTGTAATTAAGTACAGTAGGTCACTGTGCAGTATGGCAATGCTGTTTTCTAGTGCATGGAGTACTGAATCCATAGTGCAGCATTAATTGCTAGGTAGGAAAGGATATTAATATTTTGAATGGTTGTAAGTGGTTTTGCATAACTGCCAGCAATAAGGAAATGGTTTTATGTTTTATTGTTATGCATTTTTAATATCAGAGTGCACTCTAACCATAAAGCTTCTAACAAAAATTAAAGCACTGTCTGAATCTTACTGCACATTTCAGAAGGCTCTTTCTTAGTATGTTACTTTCTTTCTTTCTTTTATTTGCATGAATTCTAAGTAGATTTTTTGTTGACTCATATGCTACTTACCAGTGACCTAGAGCAAATTCTTCTTTCCTTGATTGACTCTGAAGATTAACTCAGTAAAAATTTGCAGCAGAGATACTCTATGACTCTTCAGAAAAACAGTTAATGTCTTAAACATGGACACCTCACTTCGTTTTTGCAGATCATACCCAAAGAATACACTCAGTCTTTCCCAGAAGGCTATGTTTTCTTTGCTAGTGTGACAATAGAAAAAATTAGTCTAGGCCTATAGGTGGCCAATCCACAGTTGTTGTAATATGCAGTCACTCTTAAATGAACGGGCAGAGTTTTTTCTTTTCATGTTTTATATGTTGTTGTTCATTAAACAAATATTATTGTTCATATCACGTTTTGCAATGCTTCATAGGATGCAGATAAACTGACCTTATTTTTAAGAATCAGTGTGACTTCCTGGTCAATAATAAAAGAGCTTTTTGAAATCATTGTCAGTTAAAAGGTGTGATTACTTGGACCGTTCATCATTAGTAATTAAACTTAAGAAGAAATAATGAAATTGTTCTAAATTTCTCTTTAGGAAATGGCAGTCTGAATATAGGCTAAGAGACAGCTGCAGATACTTCCTTCTGTGACTTTGCTATAAGATTTCTGCAGGATTGCAAATGCATATCTATTTCTTAACAAAAGGTACAGGCTAAGAAATATGTCAAAATGTTAATCAAGTAATTAGGTAGTTAAGCAAGTATTTAATCATAGATTCTATTACCAACCATTTACATTCCACTGGTAGTTTACCATACAATGTTATTTTGGTCTTCAGTATTATTGTCACCAAACTTTCAGAGCAGCACTTTCTGTAATAGAATAAGACATTTATCTTGCATAAAGGAGTTTAACTGGGTAGAGTGTGATTGCAGAAGCCCGTCAGAGGATGGCTTTAATGAGATCCATATGGTCGTCATATGATGCTACAATGTCTTTCACTCTATCTCTAGGATCCACAAAATTTCATACATGAATTTTTCCTTTTGCTGAATTTCTCAAGGTAAACAAATGCTTTTATCACTCTAAAAGCAACAGTTCTCGTGGCAAGAAAGCTTGATATCTGACCTTACAGGTACAATAATGCCTTTATATCATGTATGTCCGTAGATGTACCAGAGACGGCAAATGGTTCTGTGCTGGTAGAATCGTATGCACAAATGTGTGGTGCATAAACATTTTAAAATATTTATATCCAATTTTATATGTAGAATGAAACTAATGAATACATATACATTCCTGGAAACAGATGAGTGGTTTAAGGCAAAAATGCATACAAAAAATACTTTTTGTGATTGTAGTAATGCTCAGTGTTGTCTATAAAGGGCCATGGTCTGATTGCCCAGAGAAATGTATAAGCATATCAGGAGATACTCTCTATTCCCAATGAGTTTACAGACTAAGATGACAAGCTATCTCTAAAGGCGAAAGTCTAATATAACAAAAAATCACTTAAATATGCATCTCTGTGTATAAGCATATATATTTATACATATATATGAAAACTGTGAATTCCGTACATTCACATTTTGAAATATACTGCATTCTCCTCTGTGAGTGTAATATATATAGCTATACTCATACTACATAACCTTGCATTCCATTTTAAAAATAAACCATATCTAATTCTTCTCAGCTTGTCTCCTAATGAGTTAACATCTTGCAGGAAGCATTAAGATATCATTTCTTGAGTGTTGTCAAGATACAGAACTTTTGCTGGTTTTAGATTTAAGTATTTCACCTAAGTGAGATGTCATGGAAGCAGGAATAAAGATAGTTTGGGAAAAAGCAAACAGGATGTGTGTGATTCTTAAAGTAGCAAGGCAAAGATGATGTATTAAGAGACAAAACAGAGGTAACAGATGTAGATCTGTGATGGGCCTTAAAGGTGAGAAGAAGAATCATTAATTTGGTAACCTAAATAGGTATTTCTTCCCCATCTCTTCAAAGAGGAAGTTCAAGCAATCAAATAGCAGCAGATTACTTCCCTCCCTTATTGTAAATGTTGAAAAATACGGCAACATTTGACAGTACTCTCCTTTTCTTAAAAGACTTTATTATATCTGAAAAGAATAAAATGTCCAACAGAAATCACTGTTTTGACTTTATTTCTTGTTAATCATTATGGAGGGAGGGAAGGGATAAAACCAGGCTCACTGGAGGTGGCATGCTGGTGTTTGAGGGACGGTGCACTGGCAAGGACCTTTGGTCTGCCGTCTCAGTGGAGGTAGGGGACAGAGACCAATGTGGCAGCAAAGACGCAGGGGTTGTTGATGTGCTAGAAACCAGGGAAGCGCCTGAGAATAGTCACATAGGAATTAGGGTTTGTTCCCCCAAAAAGGTGGCAGGATCAATAGCCCAACTAAAGTGCATCTGTACCAATGCATGCAGCCTGGGTAACAAACAGGAGGAACTGGAAGCCATTGTCCAGCAGGAAAACTATGATATAGTTGCCATCACAGAAACATGGTGGGATGACTCGCATAACTGGAGTGCTGCACTGGATGGCTACAAAATCTTCAGAAGGGACAGGCAAGGAAGGAGAGGCAGTGGGGTAGCCCTGTATATTAAGGAGTGTTTTGATTTTCTAGAGGTTAATGATGGTGACAATAGGATTGAGTGTCTGTGGGTAAGAATCAGAGGGAAGGCCAACGAGGCTGATATCATGGTGGGAGTCTGTTATAGACCACCTAACCAGGACAAGGAGGCAGATGAAATATTCTATAAGCAGCTGGGAGAAATTTCACAGTCCCTAGCCCTTGTTCTCGTGGGGGACTTCAACTTACCAGATGTCTGCTGGAAATAACAATACAGCAGAGAGGAAACAGTCTCGGAGGCTCCTAGAGTGTGTGGAAGATAACTTCCTGACACAGCTGGTGAGTGAGCCAACTGGGGAAGGAGCCCCACTCGACCTGTTGTTTGTGAACAGAGAAGGACTTGTGGGTGATGTGATGATTGGAGGCCATCTTGGGCATAGCGATCACAAAATGACAGAGTTTTCAATTCTTGGAGAAGTAAGGAGGGGGGTCAGCAGAACTGTTACCTTGGACTTCCAGAGGGCAAACTTTGGCCTGTTTAGGACCCTGGTTGACAGAGTCCCTTGGAAGGCAGTCCTGAAGGGCAAAGGAGTCCAGGAAGGCTGGACATTCTTCAAGAAGGAAGTCTTAAAGGCACAGAAGCAGGCTGTCCTCATGTGCCGGAAGACGAACCGGCAGGGAAGAAGATCGGCCTGGCTGAACAGAGAGCTTTGGATGGAATTCAGGAAAAAAAAAGGAGAGTTTACGACCTTTGGAAGAAGGGTCAGACCACTCAGGAAGACTACAAGGGTGTCATGAGGTTTTGCAGGGAGGAAATTAGAAGGGCCAAAGCCCAACTAGAACTTAAGATGACTTCTGCCATAAAAGTTAATTAAAAATGTTTCTATAAATACATTCATAACAAAAGGAGTGCTAAGGAGAATCTTCATCCTTTACTGGATGCGAGAGGAGACATAGCAACAAAGGATGAGGAAAAGGCCTCAGTCTTTAATAGTAAAACCAGTTGTTCTCCAGGTACCCAGCCCCCTGTGATGACAGATAGTGATGGGGAGCAGAATGAAGCCCCCACAATCCAAGGGGAAATGGTTAGGGACTTGGTACACCCCTTAGACACCCACAAGTCTATGGGACCGGATGGGATCTACCCAAGGGTACTGAGGGAGCTGGCGGAAGGGCTCACCAAGCCACTTCCCATCATCTGCCAGCAGTCCTGGCTAACTGGGGAGGTCCCAGAGGACTGGAGGTTAACAAATGTGATGCCCATCTACAAGAAGGGATGGTAGGAGGATCTGGGGAACTACAGGCCTGTCAGCCTGACCTGGGTGCTGGGGAAGATTATGGAGCAGGTCATCTTGAGTGCTATCACATGGCACATACAGGACAACCAGGTGATCTGACCCAGTCAGCATGGGTTTATGAAAGGCAGGTCCTGCCTGACTAACCTGATCTCCTTCTGTGACAAAGTGATCAGCTTAGTGGATGAGGGAAAGACTGTGGATATAGTCTACCTAGACTTTACTAAAGCCTTTGACATCATTTCCCACAGCATCCTCCTGGAGAAATTGGCTGCTCATGGCTTGGATGGGTGCACTTTTCGCTGGGTAAAAAACTGGCTGGATGGCCGGGCCCAAATTGTTGTGGTGAATGGAGTTAAATCCAGTTGGTGGCCAGTCACAAGTGGTGTTCCCCAGGGCTCAGTACTGGGGCTGGTCTTGTTTAATATCTTTATCAATGGTCTGGACGAGGGGATTGAGCACAGCCTCAGTAAGTTTGTAGATGACACCAATTTGGGCAGGTGTGTTGATTAGCTTGAGGGTAGGAAGGCTCTGCAGAGGGATCTGGACAGGCTGGATTGACGGGCTGAGGCCAATTGTGTGAGGTTCAACAAGGCTAAGTGCAGAGTCTTGTACTTGGGTCACAACAACCCCATGCAACGTTACAGGCTGGGGGAAGAGTGGCTGGAAAGCTGCCCCGCAGAAATGGGCCTGGGGGTGTTGATTGACAGGTGTCTGAATATGAGCCAGCAGTGTGCCCAGGTGGCCAAGGCGGCCAACAGCATCCTGGCTTGTATCAGAAATAGTGTGGCCAGCAGGAGTAGGGAAGTGATTGTCCCCCTGTACTTGTCACTGGTGAGGCCGCACTTCAAATACTGTGTTCGGGTTTGGGCCCCTCACTACAAGAAAAACATTGAGGTGCTGGAGCGTGTCCAGAGAAGATCAATGAAGCAGGTGAAGGGTCTGGAACACAAGTCTTATGAAGAGCAGTTAAGAGACCTGGGATTGTTTAGCCTGGAGAAGAGCAGGCTGAGGAGAGACCTCATCGCTCTCTACAATTACCTGAAAGGGGGTTGCGGAGAGGTGGGTGCTGGTCTCTTCTCCCAAGTGACAAGTGATAGGGCAAGAGGAAATGGCCTCAAGTTGTGTCAGGGGAGGTTTAGATCGGATATCAGGAAAAATTTCTTCACTGAAAGGGTTGTCAGCCATTGGCACAGGCTGCCCAGGGAGGTGGTTGAGTCACCATCCCTGAAAGTATTTAAGAGAGGTGTGGATGAGGTGCTTAGAGACATGGTTTAGTGGTGGACTTGGTGGTGTTAGGCTAACGGTTGGACTTGATCTTAAAGGTCTTTTCCAACTGAAATGATTCTATTATTCTATGATTATCTCAATTACATTTTTTATGGCAATTAGTTTGATAAATCATAATCTGAATTAATAAAAGGCAACAGATTTTATTAAAAACGTGAAATCATAAAATGATATTTATCCTGTCGGTTTCACTATTAACATATGGTATAGCTATGTCCTCAGTATCCTGTCGGCTCTATTTTATCTGAAAGCTTCTGCAGTGAATGCTAGATTCAGGAGTTTCACATTAGTACCTTTATCGAAACCATTGATGATTTTGCAAAAAGGAATTTTAAAAAGACAAGTTTGCATGAAAATTTTCTTCAGAATATGTAAGAATTTTCAACAGGAAAAGTATATGAATGTGTACTTGATGAAAATATTGTATCAACAAATTATTCTGCGTTTAATTTTGTGAACTACATAAAGAAATACTTAATCTCTGGAGACTTTTTTAGAACTATGCCATATTTGTTAAACAAATATTTAGCATCCTGATTTATTTTGGGTTCAATTCTACAGTTCTTGCTCAGATTAAAAACTATTAACTTCTGCAGAAAATCTTGCTCCATATTGGCAAGGAAACAAAATGCACTTGGCACAAAATATCCAAACTTAGTTATCTGACATCTGGTACCTGAGTGAGTGGCCTGATCCCAGCACATGGAAATAAACAGGTTTCATTACCTGGACAATAACCTTTAGTTCAAACTCCATGGATATTCTGATTTTTTTAAAATATTGAGCACTTTAAAATCCCAACTCAGTGCTTCTGAAAATCAGCTGCATTTGCTGATATTTTTATTATCTGTGTTCTTCAACTGCAGTATTTTAATAATAATGCATTTATCCTTATTCTTAACTTTTCTTCCAGCTAGACCAAATTAGAAAGGTGATCTATAGCACAGCATCATAGCATGAAAGTGTAGCTTCTGTATTAAAAAAAGGGTAATAACGATGCTAATGAAAATGCGTCAATAAATTTTCAAGTCCTATCATTGCCAATTTAACAAAAATGAAGGAATTAATACCCTGAGATTGGTTCATAAACTGTTAACATGTTGAGAGCTGCATTTTCTCTTGTGTATTCCCAAACTTGTTGTGCCCTTTGGAAAAGAAAATAATTGTTTTTGACATTATTTGACTGACTTGATTCAAGGAGGCCATAATTACAGTGCTGATCAGGTTTCCATAGACTGCTTGAATTCATGCAGGAATACAACATGTGGAAACATGATGGTTAATCGCAAACAGATACACCACACAGATTTTTCCCTAATTCTAATTCTATGTTTCACTGAAGTTACTTCATATTTACAGCAGTGTAAAGGTGAAAAAACACAGCAACAATTTAATTACCACTGGAAAAAGGCTGCTAGTAGCAGTGGCAGAGAAACTGTCACTGCTTAAATACTATTTAAGCATATAAAAAAGTACTTGTATGTGTCTTGATCAGTACAGAATCAGTTTTCTAACTTATTTAAAAACAAAAACACAGCAGAAGAAAAACAAGGCCTCTTTTCTCCTGTGAGACCTTTGTCAGACTTATGAAGGCTAAGACACAAAACATGAAAAAAATTTTTGGGTGAGGGTTGTTTGATTCTTCATGTCTAGTCAATGTAACTTTCAGTGACCCAACAAAATAGCAGAGGGAGAACAATTACTGAAAAATTAGGGGTGAGAATGAAGAAAAGAACCAATAATCCAAAGGAAAGAGAGTGAAGCAGGGATTATGATAAATAAATAAATAAACATTTGCCACAGTTGAACAAGAAGATGAAAATAGAATGACAGCAGGAGCAGATTTAAAACCATAATTTTAAGAGATGATAAAAAAAAATTTGGATATCCAGTTGCCATGATGATTCCTAAAATTTTGTTCCAGTAGCAGTAGGAGCACAGAAGAGAGCAGAGGATAAGAACCATAGGGAATAACAACTGTATTTATTTTTGAAAAATAAAAGTACTGGTCATATCGACTGGGAGGCAATCAGAAATGATAGAAGTAATGATTGGACCTTTAGGATTCTGATTTACAATCTTGTTGAGGTCCTTACTGGATATTTCACTGCTCTGGCTATTCAGCTGGGTTTTCTTTGGATCCAAAGCTAGGGAATAGTAACTATTCGGGTATCGCCAACAATGGGATCAACTTCCTAACAGTGAATCTATTCGGCTAACCACACATGAAGGCCAAACAAAAGGCAGGTCTATGCAGAAATAGTCTGTATATGGTGTTGTTATTATTTGTATTATCCTTACCCCTGATAGCTTGATCACAAGCCAATTATTCATTATGGCAGGTGTTGTACAAACAAGACTTAAAGGCACAAAAAAATGATCAAAACATGACTCCTGTGTGTGTACTTCAAGTCAAGAGGCAAAACAAAGACGTTGAGGGAAAATTGATAAACTGGTAGTGGTGTTATGGTCACCGCACCCCAGCTGTTGAGCTGGTTGGAGGTGTTTCTAGGAATCCTTGCCGGTGAAGGCCTCAAAAGGAAGACCTGGGATGGGGATCAAGAGGAAGATCCGAGAAGCGTAGACTTGTATCATGGGCTGATCAGAGGAAGCTGGTATTTTTACAGAAAAGCAAGATGGAGTAATGTAGATAGATCACAGAAGCTCTTGGAAATGAAAGCAAGGTACTTAAGGTTGACGACTGAATGTCATGAAGTAGGAGTTGGTGGATGGATTTATAAAGAAGGCTAATGTGATCAAATACCCAGATAGAAAAAAGATGTCTACTGCAACCGTCTGAATCAGATATGACCTCTGTAGATATCTTTATATATAAATATTCTACTTTAAGGCCGTGCTCAAGTTACGGCTACAGATGTGACATTGACATGATTTTGATTTCTTTCTTGACACAGTAGTCCTGAAAATTGAAGAGTTTTCAGTCTTTCTTTTTGTTTATTCTTTATTTAAAACAACTTGACAACACAGAGGCAATTAATTTAAAATAGATGATTTCCCCCCTAAAGACTTGAATGAAATTTAAATTCATTTATGACACATTTTTGATTGCTGATGTAATTTTTTAATGGTTGTAGCTAAATTTTTTCTCCCAGATCTTAGTTATGTATAAGTTTATGGGAGATAAGGGAAGAAGAGCATTGCAAATAAAGCAGGATCAAAGTAGGTTCTCATGAATTAGTTTCAATGCATGCAAATATATTTTCTTTCTAAAAAGCTCTTTAGGAGTTCTTACAGAACTCATAGAAATGGATCACACTTTAGTTGACAGAAAATATTATCAAATGGTTTGTCAAGTGCCTTTTTCTTTTAGTTTTTTTCATTTTTCTTTTTTTTTTTAATTTCTCAAAGCCTTTTATCTTTTTTTCTTTCATAAGCAAATTTTATTTTTTAGGATGTAAATTTTTCTTTGGAATTCAAAATTTCTGAATTCTGTCCAATATAATTTATATACTGTAAGTCTGTTCACTTTGATAATGATAGAAAAGAGAGTATAAAATAAAACTTCACTGTATTTTCTTTGATAAGAGTTCTTTTGATCCTTATATTACATTGAATTTGGTTTAAGGTTATTGAAGTCAATTGCATCTTTCAGTAAGCTAACAAACCCTGCAAAAACACACTTTCTTAGTACTCTCTTTAGTTTACTATAGTTAATGGGTTTGTAGATTGTGACTGATAGATAAGTCAAATGACGCAACTATTGTTGCAAGTACACCACTCCCTCTTCCTGGATCTCCCAGTGATATTTATTTGTTATTTTTTGTCCCAGTGGCTCATTTTTAGGATCATGCTGAACACAAGACCATAAAACAAGAAGCTCCAGTGAAATTCAGATCTCACACGTATTGTCATGTTTACATGAACTCATGTGTGCGTTTCTCTAGGCTATATATTCCTTCCCCTCCAGATTGTAGACCAAGTTTCAGTAAACTTAAATGCAAGCTTTTGGGAAGACTACCAACAACAACAAAACCAACCATAGGATGGATGGGCACTGTCTGAACTGCCAGTACCTCTGTGAAGGGCTTTCCTTTATTCTGCAATAACCACCTGTTTTGCTCTTGGTCTTTCTTTAGCAGAAACCATTGTGTGAGTGGAGACCTTTCTGACATGAACAAATCAAGATTAAGGGGAAACCGTATTTTTTTTTAATAAACCAGATGTATATTACAGATTTAGATTTTGATATTTTCCATGTAACCTGCTAATTTCCCTTGTCATATGGAGTATCTCTTTCCTCCTGTTCCCCACTTAGTCTACGCTTTTGTTCTCTGTGTTTTTATGGAAATGCAGTATCTTTGCTCTTCCTAGTTAAGATACTTTTTTAAATGTTGCTGTTTCAAAGCTCATTATGTAGTTGGAAAGTAGTATATATACAAAGGTGTTGAAGAACTAATTCTGCTCAGATTTATTGTACCTTTGATTGACTGGGGAAATGACTTTCAGTTGACATCTGAGCCAACAAGTTAGCTGAAATAAAATTTTGCTTAATACCTTTGCATCAATAATCTAGGCACAGCATCATTGATTGAGAAAGTCTGATCAATAGAGTATTACTGACTGCCTAACTGTAACTTTGCCAGACTTTTTTGTTAATTCTGCTGATGACCTTCGTACCACTGCTTTTCAGGTTCACCGTTTTTTTCCCTTTGAAATTCAATTTGCTCCATTTGCTATTATTTAAGGAATTTACACATCCAATTGATTTCATTCTACCTGATACAATATGAGTTTAGGATATAAAAGATTGTGCATGCTTGGGACAAAGCTTCTGTAGCCCCAAATTAGAATCTTTCTGAGAAACTTCACCTCGGGGAAGACATAATCCATGGGAAGAAAAAAGGGGAATACAAATAATTTATTTTAAACCTGTGGATACTCTGGTGTTTTTGTCTCGAGACTTACATTCAGTGTAGATGAAGTAGCAAGTAAAAAGGGGAATAATAATCTCAACCAGTCCCAGATGGTTATTATTCAAGAATAAGAAAACTATTACAGAAGTAATGAAAAACATTCCAAATCCTAACTAATCACTCAAATGGGAACCCTCCGTTCTGTCCTTTTAAATATTTTCTCTCTCAGTACATTTTCATTGTGATTTATATTAGCCCTTGTTTCTGTCTTTGTGACATTCTTCAAGCTATCTCCATTCACACTTTGATGGAACAAAACAACTATTTCTTTGAAAGTTATTTAGCAATTTGGGATTGCTTCATTCAGTGTCCCCTCAGAATACATAATGCTTCCCTTATGCACAGACAAGACTGAAAGCAATGGCTAGATGTATTTGTCTTATCTAACTACACGTTGAGAAAAATGCATTGTTATTTTGTTACTATTCTGATATAAATTCCTGGGCTATGTTTTCATAGTTATGAAGATATTAAAAGCAAAATATGCTAAAACACCTCAATTTTTCTGTGATTGCCCTATTAACATTTTATCGCTTGTGGAACAGACACACCATCTAGCTCTATATAATTTTCCAATATGTGAAATTAGATCCTGTGCTAGATGTGTGGAGTCTGTAATGCAGCAGAGGGCAAGGAGACTAGTAAACTGGTTTATTCTGAGGCTGGCTGCTCTCTAGTCTCCATTTAAAACTCTTCAGAACCCCAAGAAGGTTCAAGAAGTTAAAAAACTCTCTCGTTAAAATGAGGACAGTCTTAATTATGTTATTTTTCTCCTTGACATCCTACGGAGAGTCCACCCATCATTACAAGGTCTTCCATAGTCAAGGGATCTTCCCACTGTTGGCTATGACAATTTTCTGAGTGTCTTTCTACTAGCTGCATAGCACAAAATGTCTTTAATATTCTGTCTGGGCCAGAAAATACAGACCTTCCTAGCAAAAGGGTATCATATTACTCTGCTAATCTGCTTGACCTTGATTTAAGAGTGAGATGAAGGCATCTGTATTCCATTTAACTGACTAAAGCAAATGTCATGTCTTGGGAGATGGCCAGATTTACCCACCTTCCCACCTATCTGAGCACTGCCTAAGTGCAAATAAACTTGAGAGTATTAATGTTTACATGATTCAGGCTTGAAGGTACATATGCTATAGGACTGTTTAAAAGCAGATTACGTTTGGAGAGATGCCATTCAGGTTAACATTAATATCAATGTTTGGAAAAAGTCAGTGACATAATTGAAACTTGCTAAATATATATATAGTGTATTAGATAATGGTATTAGCTCCAAGACAACATTCATTCCTACTTCATGTTAACATATCGAAATACATGCTACCTAAAGCATTTTCATTTAAGGGCTAGATACCTGCCGTAAAGAAAAAATTAATAAAACCATTATATATTAACCCATAAATAATGCAATAAAAAATTGGTACCTTTAAAAATTCTAAATATTATGTTGATTTGTTTATCAAAATTAATTTTATTTACCTGAAATATAGACAGAAAATTACATTCATGTGGTGTTATCCAACTTAAAAAATACGTATTTTTCAGAAATATTTAAATTAAAACAACTGCTTATATATTCAGTCAAATAATCAGACCACCTTTAACATTTCGTTATCCAATAAATCTTAAACTGTTATCGTACACACTCATAAGGTGAGACAACTAGTTAAAGCTTGTTGTTCAAAGTCAGAAGAAACTGAATGGTGCTTGAACTGGGAATTAACTTTGAACCTGATCAGTGAATGAAATGCCTTCTGTGGAAAAAAGATTTGGAAGCAGATCTGTAGAAAATAGGTAATTTATAAAATCCTAGGTTAAAGATGAACATATTGCTAAGACTTTGATCATTTACATGATTTTTCTTAATACTGTACTTCATCTGTTCTTAAAAATCAGGCATCTATTTTTGGGACTACCATTCTGGTACCTTTCAGATATTCAGTCATGTTTGCTATCTGAAAAAAACCAGAACGCTAAAAAACAAAAAACAGGTGGAAGGTTGTATCTCAAAAAAATCTCTGTGCCTCCAGAAGAGTCCCTTTCTGGATCGTGACTTTTGAAAGATTCCTCAAAATTTGGAAACAGTTAAAATATTATTTGAGGTAGAGACAAGATAATATTTTAAATACTTTTAGTCATTGTGCTGACATAGTAAATGAAAGCATAGTAATGCCATTTTGTTGATCATTTAATCAGCACAAAGTATGTCCCATTTATCAAATTCTATTCTATCTACCTAACACCTGATTAAAAATATAAATAGAATTTAGCAAGTCCTGGGGAGAGTGGACGGTGCAAGGGTCCCCTCTTTTAAGGCATTATTTGAACAGTTTTTAAATATGGAACATATTTTAGTTCTGCGTAATAGTAAAACACTAGGGTCTGTGGCAATTCTTAGCACAAAATATTCTAAATTCTGGATTATAACTGGTTGTGATGTCTACTGTAATGTGTTTTTTCTTCTATCTTGTCACCTTTTTTTACATTGAGCTTTAGGATACGCAGTATTTGAAAAGTCCTACTGAAGACAGTAGGTAAATAAGACATGGACTGGTAATACCTACAATTCCAGGATCTGACTCTAATTTCTTGAAAGCTTTGCAATGCTGTTTCCTGGGCCTGCCATTTCATTAGTTATTCATCATCATAATGACTGTATTTATTATTACTGCTAAAAATAGGTAATGATGGCAGTATTTCATCTAATGGATTCATTTCGTCCCTGCTTGAAAACGTTAATCTGTCACTTACAGTAGGTTTACAAGGCTGCAATATTATTTTAGTAAAGCTGTTTGTGCTTTTAATTTTCTTATAGTATCGCAGGCTTTTTTTACATAGAACTACCAAAATCAGACTTTTTTTTGGCTTAACTTGGAGTAAAAATATGTGCGTCATTTGAAGATACTATTTAAGTGTAATAGATTAAAATTTTATCATCAGATTCTGTGATTTTGGACCCTTGGGTTTGTTTGGTCCTCTGTTTTTTAATTAGCAGGATAAGAAAAATTTCTGGTTTCAAATAGAAATATATTTCCAAGAGGGTTTAATAAGCCTCCATGGTATACCTTATAGAAAAAGATGATGAAACCCTTCAATCTGAGATTTGATGGTCTGAATGTGTTATTTGTATATTGAGATGTACATAGCTTTTTTTAAAGCCCTGTGCTTATTCTTCTGGTCATGTCATTTCATGGTTTTTTAGTAGCTGTGGAACTACTTCTTTTCTCTCAGGCACAAGTGGCCATGTTCTGAGGACAGAATGAGGAAATCCAGGCTGTACATTAGAAATTAATTTGTTAGAACACTTCTATAATTTAGTTTTCTAAAACATCCCAAATTCTTACAGCACCCCTGTACCTACCTTTGCTTCTGCCCCTCTCAGAGCTAGAGAGCTGTTAAAAGTCCCTAAAATTCCCTGAGCATTGCATTTACTACTTTATGATAGACAACTGTGAAAAAATCTTAAAACATCAGTGTCAAGGGACATGCTAAAGAAGGAACGTATTAGAGGAGTGACTCCAGTTACATGGTTTGAGCTATATGTTTATACAGCTTGAAAAAGCTATAATGAATTAGGTAGACCATAAACAATTCTAAACTATGCCAAGAACCCATTTAGTCCACAGACATGTCATGCCACAGAAGGAATTTTAAACTGTTGCCTAAATGTCAACTAAAATATGCAAACTGTGAATGTCCAGCATCTTCTGTGATCCATTGGCATATCTGCTGCACAGCCTTTGTGTGCTCCACCAAGGTGAAGGAAGGGTCACCTTAATGTAACTGTTTACACATGTGAGTAATACTAGCCATTAATTAAATGGTTTTACAAATAGGACTGTGTATCTCTGTTTCTTCTGCAACTTTACACGATTCATGGATTCATGAACCAGGGGATGCTGTCACTGGTGGGATCTAGATGCAAACCAACCTAACTAAATAAAAAACTGGAATCAAAGAATTGTTGACTGTCTTCTGTTATGATGTCAATGACATGATCCCCATTGTGAACCAAAAATATAACTGACATGGATAATTAACACTGGGTCACACATATCTATCTTGCATTAAAAGAGTCATCTTCAAAATGATTTTACAAGCTCTATGTTTGTGCCAGAAATATGTATCACAGATATACGAGTTGCTGGAGCGTGTCCAGAGAATGACGATGAAGCTGGTGAGGGGTCTGGAGCACAAGTCTTATGAGGAGTGGCTGAGGCAGCTGGGGTTGTTCAGTCTGGAGAAGAGGAGGCTGAGGGGAGACCTTATGGCTCTCTACAACTACCTGAAAGGGGGTTGCAGAGAGGTGGGTGTTGGTCTCTTCTCCCAAGGGACTAGCAACAGGACAAGAGGAAATGGCCTCAAGTTGTGCCAGGGGAGGTTTAGGCTGGATATTAGGAAAAATTTCTTTACTGGCGGTGAAGCATTGGAACAGACTGCCCAGGGATGTGGTGAAGTCACCATCACTGGAGGTGTTCAAGGAACGTGTGGATGTGGCACTGTGGGACATGGATCAGTGGGCATGGTGGTGTTGGGTTGATGGCTGGACTTGATGATCTTACAGGTCTTTTCCAACCTTAATGATTCTGTGATGAGCAATGACCAGTGTAGCTGGCAAAGTTTAACTCTTCAAATGTCCTTCAAAGGCATCCTGCTTTAAACTCTGTGTAAGACTTAGTGTAGATCAGTTGCTGTGTTCTGGAGACCATAGAGGTCCTTCAGACTTTATTCCAGCAGAGCTCTCACTAGATTCCATGAGAACCTGGCTGTCATGAGGACTGGGGTTGAGTCCTACTTTAAATGTACTGTTTCCCCTCAGCATAGGTAGAGGACTTTCTTCAAGCTGGGACTGCTGGTCTAGTGAAGGTTGCTACCTTTACTTGAAAATCTGAGCTGCTTTTGTCCAGAGATCACAGCTATAGAAAACTACCATTTCTTGCAGTCATCTGTTTTGTATATTCCCATGAATAACGTTATCTGCTTCTCTTTTTGATGCATAAATGGTCAACCGAGCTTTGATTTGTTCATGTCTGAGAGTCATAAACACATGCCTCGTGGAATAAAATGCCAAATGAATCGAGCTAAAATTTATCAGCACTGGAGAAAGAATGCCAGTATTTACAAAACTCCTGAAATGTTAAACAGGGTCATCTTTCGAATTGTGCTTGTAAAGACCTATTATAGCAAATGTTCAATATTTTTTTTTTTTTTTAACAAATACAAGAATACAGTAACTGGACAAGATAGCTTAACGTGATGATCACCGAATGTTAGATCCATCTAGGCCAGAAAAATGCTCTGGTAGCTTGCACTCACCCATTAATAGCTTGAAAACTCACCTCTGGATGTTGAACTGCAGGTTTGTGATGTCTTTGGGGAACTTGATTATTTGATTTATTCAGAAAAATTAACTTGTGAGACAACCTTTATCATCAGATTTTTAACTTCCATTTTTCAGGCTACTGACTGGCTAATGCAGGACCTATTGACCTCAATAGCTCTTCCTTATCAAGAATTGTCTTTGTTCAGATTTGGAAACACTAGACAAATAGAAGAAAGGTCTAAGTCTCATTTTCAGTATATCTACAGTTAGATATCTACAGAGAAGTTATTGCAAGGTAAAGTAGGGTATAAACTTTTGCATTGCACCATTTCTGAGATGAATGTATGTTTCTATAATGTAGTCAAAGTTAAATGGCAGATAATGTGATTTAGTTTATCCCTCAGTATAACTATTGTGGGGGTGAAGGTGTGGAAAAGCAATTCCAAAGTAAATACTTCCCCTGGGGGTTTAGCAGTACAAACAGAAAGTTGTATAAATTGATGCTGGCTTTCAATACCATCTGCTTTTGGATTGTCATGTGGGTTAGTTGAGTGCTGGTGGTTCTCTGTCTTTTGCCACTTCCTCTACTCCCACATGAAGAAACCTGACCAGAAAAGTGTGTGTCAGGGATTTCTATGGGGCAGAAGTGTAGACCTGGAGAGGGTTCATCTGTCCTTTAAACTATTAGAATGGGCTTCCAGTTACTGTTATCCTTTCCAGGGTTAAAACTTACTACTTTAACTAGTTTAAGTAAACTTACTGGTTCTAACTCAGTTTATCAGCTCACATTGTTGATAAACAGCTTAAATCATAGTGAAGCAAGACAATTGCTTATGTCAAAATCCAAGTAGACTGATAAAGTTTTGCAATTATTTTTTCCAGTGTGTTTGATAAAATAGAGAGTCCAATTCTTTCTGAAAGTAATAACAGTAATTATTCTTTGTAATTCTTAAATACTTTATTCCTTCATTTGGAATAATTTGTCTGTGTTATATACAGACATAATGTATAGACATTATGCGTAGCTCCCTCTAAAGGAAAGAGTGTTAATTTTGCTGCTGCATGACGCAAATGCTGTGTACTAATGCAAACAGGCTGAGTGAACTTACAGTAGAAAGACCGAATATACTTTCAAAGTAAAACCTCACAGAAAATGCCAATGAACAATGGAGGAAATTCACTGATTTTTGCTGGTTGAATGGATGAATGGAGAAGCCACAGAAGTTTGGGTTTATTTTTCCTCTCTATGTCAGCTCTGGGAGTCCGTAATGCATTCAGTGTTTGGAATGAAATTGGAAGAAACAGACTGGATGTGGCTTTACAAAACCTGGATAATTACTGTACCACAAATAAGGAAGTAAAATGTAGAAGACAGCCATTTTTAATTTTTATACAGTGAAGAGTTACAATAAAGTAATATGGAACATGGTTAATCCAAAGGGTTCTAGCATGGGTAGTACAGCAAAGACTTTGGCTACATCTACATAAGCAGGTAAAGCAATGCAATAGGGATGGGCTTACAAGGCAAAACAGGTGGGACTGAGGACTCGGTGTCCACACTATACATTTTAGGGTGTTTGCTTTGTACTTGCCCTGGTCTGGTCACAAGGACTGAACACCCATTAGTAGGTGGAGTACAGTGCCTGAGGACCTGTAGGGCATGTTCAAGTTTGGTGTCAGTCAAGCAAAATTTGGTTAGTGCACTTTGCAATGCAAAATGTGGTCATTGAGGCTGATCAACTGATGTGCTTCAAAAATGCACTCCTGACTAAAACTGAAGTATTTCTGCAGTTGTATTTCATGGGGGTTTGGCACCTAAAGAGAAAGCATTGCCAGTTCTTCCCAGAAAGGATTCAACAGCTGTTTATCCTTCACAAGAGGGGCTCAATCTGCTGCAGAGGGTGTGAAGAGAGGCATCCAAGTCAATATTTCTGTTTGACTTTTGGTTTCAGGAAAGGTAATCAGCAGAGGAAAAAGCAGCAGAAATACAGTAACAAAGCACCATCTCACAGCGGAGCTCAAGCATTTTGGAGCAGCTGCTAATACTTTTTCTGAGGCCTGGGTCTGAAGGAAATGACAATGTCTGTCTTATTATTTGGGTTCTCTCCTCTCTGTCTGCTTTGAACCTTGCTGTTCCTGTATACTTCAAGAATCAAGATGCGGCAAGTTCACAAACTTACCACTGTATTGTGCTTTCTGCGTTATTCTTCACAAGCTTCCCAGCTCTTGTCCTTATGGTTGATCCCCTTTTATTCCCTACTTTTTTGCCTTTGCCCTCCTTCTCACCACTTTAATTAAAAGCCTTGGTTTGGAGAGGTAGAATGATTAGAAGGGAGCCTCATCTCCACAATCAACACAAACCAGGGAACCTTGATGTGCTTCAAAAGTAGCTGATGGCAAGGCAGGATTTTTTGTTGAATTAATTACAGCTGAGTGAATAATTCCTACAGAATATCTTTTCTGATGAGTTTAGCTTCTTTCCCTGCTCTTGTAATATTTGGAAGCAGAATATAACTTCATTGTGGAATTGTTATTGCAATTTGAAGCTATTTTCCAGAAAATTAAATTCTCTCTATCTGAGCATGCCTACCCCCTATAAGTTACCTCACCTTGTCTTGAAGTGTTGCTTCCATTGGTTCAGGCACGCTAGCTAATCAACTTGTGCTTCTGCGCCCTTGTAAATGAGAATTTAGCAAGAACCTTAAGCTAATATTGCTAGAAAGGAACCTGCACTTGCTTCATCTAGCTCGCAGGCAGCTTTTCCTTCGTATCTGCCCTGGCTGTATCTATTTCATTGTAGGTAAACAAGGTCTACACAAAATTATAGAACTAAATTTGCCACTCTTCATTTATCTTCCTTTTAGCTACTCCTTCCTCATTTTCTTCTTCTCCTTTTTTAAACACCTCTACCATGACAGTACCTTTCTCATACAAACTGTGGGATATCAGATTTCACCCTGAGCTTGCTTTCATGTGCAACACACTATAGGTTAGGTACAGATCAGAACTGAGTTTTAAGCTCTTGCCTTGCATTTGAAGTCATAAGTGTTCAAACCTTGGCCCAAGTCTGGTTCTTCCAACCCTTTGACTCAGTACTTTCAGCCTTATTTCATCACAGGTCCTAGTTGCTTTCTATAGGTTACATTTCCATAAGATGAATAAGCAAGTGGAAAGTTACAGGATGCCTTTGTTCAGGAATTTTTCAGCTTCCAATTTATAAACAATGCTTCACTTTTCCTTTGACACTTAGTTTTCAACCTCACCAATACTGTTCTGTCACTACAAAAGCTATCAAATGCATACTCAAGCAATAAACAGCTGAAGTCCTTGGTGAAATTTTGAATTAAGTGTAGAAAGGTGTTGAAAATTAGGAATAACAGTTCTACTCATGGCTAGGCAAAAGACAACATAAACATATCTTTACTGATTGCTAAGAAAACTAACACCCTCTTTGCCTATCTTCTTCCTCTAGATGTTCTCGCAGCTTGCTGGCTGCACAGTCACAAATGTTTGAGTTCAGTCAGTGACATGTCAATCACTTGAAGAAGAGCAGCGGGCAAACACCATTGACTGTGGAACAGTACATAGCTGATTTTGAGCGTTTGTTCGTGTGCAAGCTTTCTGCATTGCCTTTCACAAGTTTGTCTTTTTCCAAGCTCACTTCTTACATATGGCACTTCTTTTATGCCTGTGGTTCCACAATCTGTATCTTGCTTCAATGCCCAGCAATACGATTTTGATTCAGGTTTCTTTCTGTTAATTACTTAGAACATGGTACAAAATTCACACCTTCTTTAAGCTTTTCTTCTGGCTAAAAGGGAGCTGCATTTTCTAGTCCTGTGTTTACGGTGTGTTCACAGTGTGTTTACAATCCACACGTGGGACGCATAATACCAGCTTCAGTGCATCATTTAACTATGGCCATAGTTTTTAGGTTCTCTCCACCTTCCTAAAAAAAAACAGTTGTCTTTTTTTTTCATGCTTCAGGACAGAAGCTAGGCATGCTTCTCTTCTTTTTTTAAAAAACTGTCTAGTTGTGTTTTCTGTAAGCCTCTTGTTTAGTCCAAAAGGCACTCTCCTCCTCAGCTGTATTTCGGCTGTACAAATATGTGGCCTTGAAAAGTAATGACTGTGGAATGACTTCACTATTTAGCTGTTTTCAGCAATACTTTCCCTAGGCAATGCAATATGGTGCTATTGTAAGGCCTTTTCTTGGGCCAGTATATTTACAGGTCTAATGAAGGAGTTCTGTCCTTGGAAAAAATTAACCTGGCAAGAAGTGACTTGTTTGTTATATTCTGTTATAGCAGCTGTGACAAATGAAGAGCCAGTGAAGTGTTGACAAGTTCTTAGTCATTTCTTGCTGCCTTGATTTGGTGTAATAGTGCAAGCAGAATGTCACCCTACAGTTTAGCTTCTTGTTTTGCTCTGTCTATAAATATATTGCAGTATTACTGATACTGGGATTGCTACCCATTAAAAAATAATGCTGTAAAGATGGCATCCTAGCCAATCTTGGCACTGCACATTGAAAACAAACAAATGTACAGACTGAAAAATAGCCAAGTCAGTAATGGGGATAAATCACGTATAGAACAACGTACTGAATAAGTAAAGTAAATAAAGTTTCTTGGCTTGCTTCTTTCCCTTTCTATATAAATGGTAGAACCTGATCTAGTGCAAATGAGTAGCAAGATACAATAGCATTATCTCTGACTAATAATAATTCTTGTACTGTGTGTTCCTTTTTGTTTTTAACTATGTCAATTGAAAATCCTACAGTTTACCTCTTGTGTGTAACAACACAAGCTAAACTGCTAAGATTACATGCATCCTCCTTATTGCCTATGGCAATCTCTTTTTCCCACGCCATCCAAAATTCAATTTAGTAAATATATTTTTGTTTGGAACACTGTCATCAACAACAGGAGCCATGGCTTACCTAGTGAAGATCAGAGAAGCTGAGAAGAGCTTAGGAATTGGAATAAGTGGCGTATCTAATGGATGTGCTTTTTGCCTCTGATGTAAAATGTGTAGTGAAGATGTTACTATCCAACCACCTTGGCATCCACCCTAATCTTTTTGGTTTTTCTATGCATTTTGTCTGTATGCTTTTAGCCATAGCAGTAACACTCTTTTCCTTTCTATTTGTGCATTTTTTAAAGATTTGTGTATCAATATGTTTTACCCCTTTCTACATTACTGGTATTCCTTGAGCAATGTTATAATTCTTTCTCCCAAACATTTACTCTTTTGCCATGTCATAGCTTAGTCTTCTGGGATGCTTTGTTTTATTTTTGTCTCTCAAAACAACAGTTCCTTCCCCCGACAAACAATAGCGAGGACACAAGCATTTTATAATTCGTTCTCTGTATACTTCACTGTCCAAAACAAAATAAATGTAGAATCTACATACAGAATGTATTCCCCCTCCACGCACCCTAAGAGCTCTTGTACAGTATTGGAAGAGTGATCAATTGCTGGTATGCAGCCCCCATAATAATGAGCAAGTACTGGGACACACTCTGGCTATTCACCCAAGATAATGATCGAGTTGTGGTGTAGTAAACACATTCTGCATCCATCCATGGGATGTCATGCATTTTGTATAATATAAAGGGAATGATCAAATATAGAGATATACAAATACTGCCAGTACCACCCAGGCTGGAGATGATGGTGTACACGGATCCTGATTAAATAGTCCTTAGCAAGTACACTGGTATATTGTGCAGCTACTCAAGCAATGTTTTCAGTAATGTAGATCAAATACTATTCTGCATAGGATTAAGCTAGAATATTCTGCTAGATGTCTTATTTTCTGGTCATGATTTTCAAATTGGCTTTCTAACTTTGTCTGCTTTAATATTTTTCCCCTGTACCTCTCTCAGTGTCTCACAATCTTTTATTCTATGTCTGATCTTCCAGTGTCCTGTATATAGTGCTTGCCAAAATGTTTCTCTCACTTTAATTGATTGTTCATTTTGAAAGAAAAAGAGGGAGGAAGCATAAAACACACAAGCACACTGCTTTTGGTTCTCCCATTACCTTTAAAGCTTGCTTTAGTTTTTTAAAATGTATTTTCCCAGCCAAAAATATTCTCATTTTAAAGGTTTTGCTTTTCTCTTTGCTAATTTTGCTGTATGTATACTATTTCTTTGAGAGACATGTGAAGAGAAACTGATAGGTGAATTTCATTTAGTCTTTAAAAGACATGCTGAGTGGGTGGGTGACTTAAACATGAACTAGAAACATCATTGCTTTAGCGCCTATTCTAACTGCATGAAACTGGTGCAAGTATATTGACTGATTTTGATAGGAATCTGAATTGAGCTTTAAATGAAAAGATAGCATGTTCCTCAGTTTAACCTATACTGGAAGCAGGTACACTGGTCTTGCAGGAAGTCGACCTGTCGGGGTCTCTGGAAGCCCCTTTCTAGAGATCCTTCATCACTAAACAGGAATCCTGTCGGGCTAGAAAATGGCCTTTCATTAAGCTCTTCCAGCTCCCTTGTTTGTTCCTCTTGTCTTGTGCCATGGCCACAGTGAATGCAATGCATCTGAGTATTTTAAAAGTGCTCAGTATTACTCCAGCTCCATTCTGCCTGATGTTAGTAAAAAATGTTACTGCTGATTTCAGTGTGAGCCGATTTAGGTTAGTAGGTTGAAAATAAAAAGTTATGACATTTTGCCAATGAAGTTTGGGGCTGAGCAAGAGCTGAGGCACACACGGTGGCTGCTTATCTAATCTAATCAAGCTAGCTGTAGTATAGTGACCATCTTCTGCATCCCTCCATGGAATATCATGCACACTGAGTTTAGTTTGGGACTTGGATTTGAAAGGAAGGTTTTTCAAATACCTCTAAGCTGACTCAAAACAGAAATAGAAACATGGAAAGACTGAGGATTCTGAAACCCTGAGCTCTGAAGTGGAGACACATGCAAAGGATTATGATAAATAAAATAATGAATGATACAGGAATGTAAATCAGTCTATCTCTTTGTCCGTTCTCCTAGTAAAGGAGCATGTTTACAAAACTTGAGATATGGCAGAATGCATTGTTATAAGATATCATTGAGGCCAAGAGCTCAGCAGGTTCCTAAGAAAGAAATAGGCATTTACATGGATAATGAAAAAATCTACAGTTTCAGTGTTTCTTTAAATAAACTATACAGCTCCTCATGTTTCACAGCATTAGCCAACTACTGAGAATGGGAAGAAACTTCCCCTATAGCCAAGTTATTTTTTAATTATCCACTCTGGGATTTCCCATACTTTCCTCTAAGGCGCCTTTTACTAGCTTCTCCCATCGCCAGTGCCACCAAAAGCACTCTTTTTAACAAGATGGCTGCCTCCAGAGGTAGGTTCTCTGCATGCCAATTGGGATTGCTCCCTTTAGTTTCAGGTGCTTATTTATTCAGAGAGGGTTGGTTTCAGCAATGTTTATTACATCTAACACCCCCGACTTTTAAATTTAGAATCAGTAAGACATTTATATCAATGTAAAATAACAGTTGTACGAGAACATCAGTTCTTTGTTTTACATTTAAGGGTGTTTTTTTTTTATTTCAGAATGCTGACCTGAGCAAAAATGGCTGTGGCTGTCTTTTTCAATGCTGGTAGGTCTGAAAGGTGTAAAAACCGCTTTCTTAGCTCTTAATTTCTTATGTACGTATACGAAATCTAGATAATTGGAGCTATCTGGTTCTTGGAACAAAGAATTCAATGTTTGTTTCTCACAAGACATCAGAGAAGCTCAGTGCCAGTATTCGGACCTTCATGAGCAACCTTTTGGTAGCAAACACATTTGTGAGATATCTTTCCACAAAAGGAAAGAGATCCTTTCAAAGGGAAAATGTTTTCAGTTTAAGGCTTTCACAAGGTTTATTAAAAACAAAGGGGAAAAAAAGTGATTTATAAATACTTTGCCAGTATCTTAATATGTATTCTTTAAAGAAATCTAATGGAAATTTTAAACTATACGTACATTTTACAAACATTTAAATGAATGTCTGTGTCTAATCTCAAGTGCATTTGATTAAAAAATAGGACAATTTTGATGTTCTATGTTCAATTATTAAGCAAAAATATTCAGTTATCAGATAGTTAATTAAGTGGAACTGACTGTATTCATTAAAATATTTGTTCCAAACAAATGTATTTAACATTCAGATATTATGCAGAATAGGTGACAATTGCATATCTCCATGGAGATCAATAATGGGATTCAGATCATTGTGTAAAGACTCTGCAAGTTTAATGCAGAGAGAATGTCATTATTATTTCTCTCTTAATGATGGTCATTATGCGCAAACACTGATTGAATTCCATTTGTTACCTGCATTTGAGCTGAGAGGAATAATTACAATTTAAGTGTCTCCATTAAAATTCATAAAAGAATATGAATGCAAAAATTATACTTGAAACTGACAAAATATACTTTGAGGATATAAATTGTGTTTTCTGATAGGCCTCTTAAAAGTATTAAAAATAGCTTCATTTTAATAAGATGGCATATAAAGATCATGCATTATCATCACCTTTATGTTAATTCTCATAATACATGACTAATACTAAAAAGTGAAGAAATTAACTTTTAAAAGTAGAAATTAATGAAACAATAGACTACTTGTCATACAGCCTATTGGAATGGATACCTCTATATTTGGGTTATAGTCACCCATCTTCATAATACCCAGTTAACTCGTCAGCTGCTGTATATTGTGGAGATTACCCTGCCACGTTTTCTGTGACATGTTTCAATATGTTTTTTAGCTAATTAAATGGGATATTATTAGTGCAACCATTTATTCAAGAAAACCTTTCACATGTGCTATGATTTACTGCATTGCACTGACTGCTCATTGTACCATGAGAGTGATTCAAGTGCTTACTACAAGCACTGAAGGGCCTGATCCAGGATGGTGCTCAGCCTTTCAATAGTTCTTTGTGCCTCTTGACTTCTCACTGAGGTGCTTAGTCCTTTATAGGATTGGATCCTTAAGCTATAATTATTAATAGCAGCAATACTCCTGAGGGACTGCCTGATGACATATCTCCTGAAACGGTAAATGATAGCAGAAGACACTTCTTGCCATCTTTACATACTGTCTAAGAGATGCCAGACTGGCTGGTGGGAGTAAGGTCTCTTCGTTAAGAGTATGTTAGTATGAAACACTTCTACCCATTATATTTTCCTGAGTAAATATGTAGGGTCCTTCTGATGGGACCTTGAAATGGTTGTTTTCATTTTTAGTAATGTTTTTTTGAGTACAGGCATAGCCATTTTAGGTAAGTTTATTGAATATATTCAGGCGAGTTGCTCTGGCTGGTCTTTTCATATGTGCAGTTCACTTTCTGGGATGAGCAGGTGATCTCTGGCTATCGGCATTAGGACTGAATTTTGCCTTCTTTTGCTGGGGGTGGTTGTGGTGGGGACTCAAGAAGCCTTTTGGCAGGACGCATACATGTTATCAGGTTATTATTATTTAGGTTGACAGCAGAAATCTGTTGACTGGATTATACGTGGATGTTCTGTCTTCCTGATTATTTGTCCCAGTTAAGAGATGAAGTCTTAAAAATAGTTGAAAAAGCTTTGCAATGACAAAATACTCTGCTCAACAAGAATGAAAAACGGAAAAAGCCAGGATATTTACAGCATTTCAACTTGTATTTTTTCCCTCTAATCTTTATCTGGCACTTCAGTATTAAAATTAGAAAGGAGAGTCTAGAATTTTATAATTATTTAACACCTGGTTAAACACTATTTAAGTATTTGTCACTAGGCAAATGTTTCCCTATTAGGCAAAATTTATGCTAAAATGGTTCTGATTAAGTAGTAGTCATTGCCATTTACAGTTGGTAGACTGAACAGTTTCTCTGGAAGATATCTCAATTAAGTGGCTGTCCAAATGAAACGTGTCACTATTAAATGGTGTTTGCTACACTATTATACTTTACTCTTCTGAATGATGGGATTTAAAATATAACTCAGTTACTAAACAGTAAGAACTGCTTCACATGTATAGCTTTCATTCTCAGAAAAGACATGTATAAATTGTGTATACCACATGGTTTAAAATAAAATTCAGGGTTTAGCATTAATCAGTAACAACTGAATATGCATGATTATTGGCAGAGCAAGTTTGTAAAATTGGCTTTCCTGAACTGGGATGAGAGACACAGAGGTGGCAGTGCACATAAAGTAAGGAGTGAGCAGTTTCATGTAAATAAGATTTCTGTGTCCAACCTGAAATCTGCAACCATGGAAAAATTGGATTCTGCAAACCAGTGAGTTCTTGCTGAATCGGTGGGCAGAGCTTCAGAGATCTATATCCTCTCTGCAGTGCCTCTTCCTCTGGACAGAATCCTAAAATGATTTTACAAGAATTCATTGCAACTCAAAATCCTCACACCTTTGCTGTAACTTTATTAGCTTTTAAAGCACTTGCGATACAGCTAAAAAACATGCTATAAGAGTTACTAGAACTTTGATAGATATAATAAGCAATTATTATGGGACTGACATTCTAAATGGGAAAAAAGACCTCTGTCCCTTTTAAAGAAATGTAGAATACTTACCTTACAGCAGTATAACTGTGCTTCACAGTCTAATATGTGAATTTGACCTAAGCTTTTGATTCTCTCAGCAGCTACTAATGGCAGTTCAGATCAACTGGTATTAAATCACAAGTATGAAAAAGCATGGGGAAAATAGCCACCAATTGAATTTCTTAACTAGTTACTCCTGATTGACCTCACATTCTCCTGCTTGAACTGCTGTTTCTCAGGTATGCAAATCTCTCCTTGATTGTATACTTATGGGCAGGCTACTTCCTAAATCCTTGGGGGAGTAAAGATCCTTTTTCACAAATGTTCAAGCTAATCAAACACTTCCTTCTCCTATGTCTTATGTCTTGTTACTCGGACACAGCAAGAGAAGTCCAAGGCAACAGTAATAGCCCTTATAATGCTTTTGGAACAATTCAGTGCATGTAGGTCAGGCAATGAGAAGTGGACGGTTTGAGAAATGAAAAATCATACTTAATCGCTTTTTAAAAAAGGGTTGAAAATGACTGTTAAAATCAAGTCATACCGTGCTGCTAGAAGATGTTTTCTTTCGGTGACATTACTTTATCTGGTAGTCTTGTAGTTCAGTCAATAAAAACTTGAGAAATATACTCAGTATACATTACGAGTGAATGCAGCAAAATGCCCCCAAAAAATCACAGAATGAGGTCGCCCTCTCCCCAGTTGCTGCTCTCTTCCATGTTGAGCAAACTGTAAAACAGAAAAATGTCTCTGTTCATTTTGCATGAGCACTGATGCCTCTGTGTCAAAAACTGAGGGCCCTCCCCTACACAGACCTTTGGAAAATAAACATGGTGGCGTATACAAGTAACCCAATGGATTTTTAAAAAACCCAAATAAATAAAATTCTCAATAATTCTGATGGTAGGAAAATCTGAAGTAATGCAAGAGTACGGATTCGATATGTTCTTTCTATTAAAAGCAAAATATTCTGCTGCAGAGGAAGGGTGAATCCATACAATCCTTTTCCCTTGTTCTCAGTAATTGTAGAGGCGGTTGAGGCAGAGTCAAGAATGCAGAATCAAGTTTGCTCTAATTTAAGGCTATGCACACCCAATATTTACCTATACAGTTCTTAAGTATCACAGAGCAGCTCTGCGTCATATTATATACCCTGGTTTGCTTGTAGTAACTCAGTCATGAAACGAAAGAAAAACGGCGTATAGAATACAAAACTACTCCGCTCCTTGTCAGGTCTATGCTTACACAATCTCACAATAATGTTTTATCTATATGCATTGAGAATCATGTCCACCATCCAGTGAAGTTTTTATGCAAGTCAGATGGTACAATTTGAATTTTCAAGTGTTTTTTTATTGATATCAGGTAAAGAGACTTTCTCATACTGCCTTTCTATTACTGATAGCTTTTTCTAGATGTAGTGTTTCTTTGGGTTGGGGTTTTTTTTGCCCTTTCCAACTAAAAATAAAAGAACTGCTGTGAACAGTCGCTACACTCCCAATACTCGCCTACCTTGCCAAATCAGAGCAGATCATTTATGTATTGCATTTTACCCAGACGCATCTGAATATAACCAAATATTTCAACACTTATTGGCGCTTCTTCTAGTAATGCTATGCTGCTTTTCTGACTAGCTTTGTGGCATTCATGCATGTGTTTAACATTATGTCCAATTTACACTGCATGTTAATGAATGATCCCGCGGTAGGCCTAGGAACTCCGTAGTTCTGTGGTTTGGAAACCAAGGCTCCGCTCCAGCCGCGGCTCCTGCACCTATGCATAAAAGACATTAATTACGCTGATTAGGATTTTAAACCCTGGCATAACCAAATGGCGAGCAGGAGTTGCACGAGCACCTGCGCGTTTAGGTACCGCATCGTTAAGACATGTTGTCTGTCAAAAATTTATCTGTCGTAGGCATTTAACTTACACTCACTTGAGCAGAATTAAGAGTGTTTACTTTCCTCATAAGAGGGCAGTCAGATATGTACCAATTTTGTTTTAACTGTGGAGAGCAGGGAGCTGGGAGCGGAGCGGGGAAGGGATCCAGGAAGGCCTAATCAATCACTGACAGATTACAGCTAAAGCCACTTCCATACCCATTAAAGCAGGACAAATGCAGAATTGCAACTGAACAACTTCTAGTTTTAAGCCAACAGTGGGACTTCCTAGTTATTTATCAAAGTCATTGCTGGTAAGCAGCATGCCTCACTGCTCGATTGTACTTCACAGCAGACGGAGCTGACTGAAGCTTCAGCCATGAAAGAAGTGTTTATGCCCTCAGCTGTGGTGCTGTCAGCCCTCTGGAATTTACTGTAAATCACACAGCTTTTATTGCAAGATTTAGTAGCTGATCCTCTGTGGGCTCTATTCACTGCAAGCTTGTTACTATTTGGATGTTAGCCTCAGTCCATAAAGGGACTTGCTACACATCATCAAACAGCAGCGGAAAACCAAAGGTTTCATTTTTCAATTTTCTAAACCCTAAACTCCTCAACAGTCATTGAATTTCATTGCAGAAAGTGGAAGTCTACTTTATTATGGTACTCAATTTCCCCAATGGAGTTATACACTTATAACATTACTTTTATTTCCAATGACAGGATCTGGCCATCTGTCCTGGCTGTAATTTCATAACACACTCACTAGTTTTTATTTTAAGGGAATTTCTAGATATTACATTGAGCTTGTGACAAAATTGTAATGTAGATATAAAGGCCACAATAATGATAACTACATTCAGTGCTGCCTAACATCTTAACAAAGTAATTTTTTTTCTATTCCAAGTATAGAGGTGTCTGGATAAGCTTCTAACACAATTGAACTGACAAATAGAAGAAAAAAAGTTTTGAAAAGCTGGAAAATACAAAAGGATAAGGGCTTTCAAGAGCGAGCCTCAGCCAGGACAGTATTACTTCACATGCAGTATGTATTTTATCAAAAATGATACTGTGCATTAGTTTTATCAGAGTCATTCCTACTAAGATCAAACGAGGGAATAAAGGGGAATGCTGAAATGTTTCTTTGTAATCGGTATCGTTATTCCCTGTGAGGCAGAGGGACCTGACAAGGCATTTAATTGTGTTTGTCACGCGGTTTGCAGGGGAGGCCAGGCCTGTGCCTTCCACCCCGCCACTGGGGAAGCGCAGCCCAAGCCTCTTTCAGGGCCTCACCGTTGCCTTGCGGCAGAGCAGCCCAAGCACTGGGGCCGGACAGGCTACGCGACCCTCCGTGGTTTTGCCTTTCACGTCACTAGGCGTACACGGTTGCTGCCTTTCGGTTGCCAGATGGGAGTCCTGCGGAGCGGGTGCGAGGCCTCCCTCTCCTGCGGTGCAGCGCAGAGGGCTGCCTTCTCCCGGGCGCCTGGGTAAAGCCGGGGCGGGATGAGGAGAGCGAAGGCAATGCCCATGCTGTTATTTCTCTCTTGGCTGAGCGCAGTAATTCATAGATCAGCTTCTTAAGTAAGAGTTTCAGTGAGGCCAGCTCGCCTAAAGTCAAATCCAGTTTTGTTATTGGCTTTGGCTGAACAAAGTTTCCTGCACTCTGTTCACTTTCAAAATTGCACTGTTTGTGCTTAATTTCAGCCAAGTTATGTGGAGTTATTATTTTAACCGTCGGTTAAACCTGCTCTGGTTCCTATGTTAAGAAAAACATCGCAATGGCCTTGCTCAGAGGAATACAGCAGGAGATTTACATCTGCCCCTGCTTTCTTCAGAACTCTCTCAGAAAGTGTCTGGATTCACTTTCAGATTTAGGACCACTGTTTCCATAAAGAAAATAAATAGCAAATGCATGTATTGAAAAGATAATTCTGTTTTTTCCCAGCTTTGTAGTAGTTTTTGCTTCATTATTACTTTGGTTTTACGGGGAAAAATGTGTGTGTACCTTTTTAATCTTAATCCCAGCGAATGAGCCAAAACGGAGGGTTTATTTCTGTATGATTTATTACATATCAGGTGATTTAAGTGGATGCTATACTCTTTTATAAGCAAAGATCAGGCCTCAATGTCATTATCAGAAACCTGACAAAGGCCACAAAAAGACCTATGTGGCTGTACATACTGTGTGTACGCTGTCCTGTGCATACACTTAGAGAGGGTGTTTTAGTCTTAAAGCAAAAATTATTTTGCCAAAATATTGATTTGCTTGTATTTCAAGGCCACGATCTCTGCTTCTTCTGCAAGATCATGAATAGTGAAGCAGTTACTTGGTTCTCATTCTTCAGCAAAGTACCATGTTTTTAAATGCTCAGCATTTCTAACCACCTCTCCTGTTACCAGACCTTCTCCCCCTGTTTTTTTTTAATTTCAGAAAATATTTCCTTTGTGATTGCTGAACTCTTGCAGGCAATTCAGTAATCACTACTACCAAATTCATTCTAGGGTTACATTGGTGCATTTTAGTAAAAATTTCAACCAAAGCTGCTGACAGAAAAAAGCGTGCCTAGTAAGTCAGTCCCAGGCATGAAAATAGGTGCAAGTGCATTTCCTGCCTGATTGTGTGCAGCTGCAGTGTTAAGGCAGCAGAAGAAATGTTCTCAGTTAGTACGTACGTGGGACCTGGGAAATATACTGCTGGGTGACTACCTCTCGGAGACTCCCTGGGGTGCCGTGGTGTGTTGGAGCAAACTGAAGCACTCTTTTTACCAGGGCTGTGAGTGGGGCATTGTGGTAGAAACCTGACCCCGAGAGGCGCAAGTCTCTCCATAATAGTGGTATCTCTACCTGAAATAGCAAATCTTTTTCAGGATACTCTGAAGGTATGACATAATCTTTACTAAAGTCATTCTGTCTGTTTCATCTAAATTCTTGCCTAATGCAGAGAGGTGATCTCTCTTATATATTGCACAAGCACCAAAATGATTTCCTTCCAACTTATTTACGGCCTGAAGCTGAGCTGTTTCACAGAGGAAGGACTCACCTGCACACAGGATGCATATGGGGAGCAGCTGCACTGTCAAGAGCTTTTCTGTTTTTTAAAAAAATTATATTCCCTTCAAGGATGTTAGGGGTCTTCTTTACTATTTATATTGCTGAGTTAGTTTTTCCTTACACTGAGCTATCTTTTCCTCCCCAGCATCCCTTCTTTTTTTTTTTTTTATATTGGTCCCTCTTTTACCCCTCCTGTGTTCATGAGTCTGCTTTACAGTTTTGATAACTGATTTCTCTTTGCTACTATTTCTAGATACTACAGAGGATGCTCCATAGGCCTGGGATCTCCCCTGCAGAAAGGTGGAAAGATTGGTCAGGCTGGAGAAAATAGTGAGTATGGTGCAGGAAAGCTGTTAAAAACAGATTTGTCCAGTCTTTACTGCATACTTAGGGCAACATTACCTTTTCTGTGAAGGTAACTCCTAAAGACTTAGGAATATAGCAAATTGTGAATAGGCTCCACTGGAAGGATGTGGGTGTTCGGTGCTTCTATGAGTTTGTGGGTGAGGCATAGATCAGAGGACCATGGTGACTACAGGGGGTTCCCGTGCGCACAGGCTTGCGATGTGAAGGTGGCCGCTAAGAGTCCTCGCAAATCCAGAAACACCTGAGCTAGGAAGAATAAGCAGCTCGTGATAGGCCAATAGAAGGAGACCTTGTCCTCTCAGTAGCACCATCCTGTTAGTATAATTCTGATTTCTTTCCACTAGCATAATGACCCTGGTTTCAGAGAAAATGCTACTGATTTGCAGAGAAGTGAAGAATACAATGAAGTTTGTGTATGGGCTACATGTATTATGACTTGGATATTTTTCACATCCCAGTAATCTTACTTCATAGTTCCTTTCCTCATGACCTCCATCTTATGACCATCAATTCTCCCCTCTTAAATCTAACTAGACTAATTCTCGTTACAATAATAATTACCTAATAGGTTTCTAAAAGAAATGGCTTAGTAGTTTGTTCCAAAATTGTCAAAGACAGTAAGTAAATGAAAATTATCATATCCTAAATTACCAAGGTAGGAGTCCACAATAGAAGAATAATTTACGAATGTTGAAAGAATAGCCAATTTACTTTGACAACTTATTCCAAGCAATTTGGGTGCGTGGGGAGCAAGAATGGATACATAGTAATTACTATGTATGAAATTTAGAAAAAGATACTCTCATCGGTTTTTTGTTTCTCTGAAAAAAATCACTTTTAAAGTGTGTTTATTCTTGGCAGTCCCAATTTGTCGGTGTTCGAAATTCACATTTCCATAGATTAGACAGACAGCTTTAACTCTTCTCAGTGTTTAGGAATTGTATGTAGGAGATCCCTTGGGATTTACTCATGCTGTAAAGCACATTGTGATCACATTTTGTGAGTTCTCTGTTCACTAAAGGCCCTCCAGCCTGTTCGCTGCTTTGCTGTGTGTTGGTCCTAAGGGATGTAAACTCAAATAAAGGGTAGTCTTGAAATATAAAGGTATTTTTAGCTTAGTGGAGAAATAAAACTGTATATGTAAGGGCCAAATTCACTGTTGTTGTAAGTGGATCCACAGTGGATTTGTCCCTGCTTCTGCAAGTGGATCAGGGTGTTTGGCTCTAGATGTGTAAAATAAATAATGGAAAGCATTTTAGACTAATGCTTGTATGAGAGCTAGACGTGCAGGGGGCCTCTGACTTGTGCTCGATCCCTTCCATGGGGTTTTATACAATTCCCATAACTATGGATTTTCTCAGTGCAGCAAATGCTCTGCTTCCCAGGATATTTACCTTTCCTAAGTATATATAACAATAAATACTTCAACCAGTGATGTTTCAGAAAAAGTATCCTAAACATCACCCTATTTAACCTTTAAAATACCAAGTATAGCAATTCAGGTAATTTTCCCAAGTAAACCTGGAAAAATATGCTAATATAAAAAATCAGGATATTGGCTTTAGAAGTGGGTACAATGCCTGATTGTAATTGAAAAGCTAATATACATAATTAGGTACAGAATAAAGAATGAATATGTAACCGTGTAGATAAGAGTACAAATAATATAGAGAAGGTACCATCTTATACAGCAGATGCTTTAAGCAAAGAAAAAGCAATGCAAGAATCTCCTTTTCTTAAATTAAATTTTTCTGAAATGCTTCTTACTCCTATGACAGGAAAGCAGGTTACTCTTCTGGTCAGGAATATCTCCACTGATTTCAATCTAATTGCTTCTGATTCCAATTTGGCCTTAGATTTCTCCTTTCTTGGCTTCAGGGCAGTAATCATTAGTCTTATAACCATTAAAGATGACATTTTTTAGAAATACGAAGTGGTTGGCATCCTTTTTGTCTGCTGTATGTCATTACATTTTGATCCTTCTGGAAGAAGACAGCTGTGCAGGAGCAAGGAAGCCACCACCTCTGTCCTGTCCTGGCTGCTGCAGGGGGCAGGGGATTTCCCAGTGGGTTAGCGGATGTGCCTCCCTGGGGGGTAGCTGGCTGTTCCTGGGGAAAGAGACTTTTGTAATGAGGGGATAAGCTGGGAAGAAAACCCAGCAAGCAGGACTTGATTAACAGGGGAGACTGCTGAGAAAGGCAGGGAGTGAACATCCAGGCAGTCCTTGGAGCCTGACAAAAAGGAGAATTTTCCTGCCCAAAGGGAACTCTGTAGAGTTTGTGGCTGAAAAGTTCCTGGCCTGAGCCCAAGCCTGGAGGAGAGGTCATGTGTCACAAGGCTATGGCATACATACGAAGATACTCCCTCTGTGGTGAGGAGGTAGCTTTTAGGCTCTCTTAGCCAGTAGAGTTGACTCCTGGCCTTCTCACGTCCTAGGGTGGGGAACCTGCCCCTTCCAGGGCTCTCGTCACCCTCCTGGTGATTTTGGGGTGCTGACTTCAATAATAAGCTGAGGCAAGTCCTTCTCAAAACTCAAGCTGATTCAGGGGCACACCACAGAGGGTAGCAAAGATGCTCAATGTGTTGTGAGTGCAGAGTTGATCAAATTATTCAGGTGTGAGTAAACTACTTCCTCGTTATCAAGTGTTTGTGAAATTACTTGTTTGACTTTTATTTGTAATTTGGAAGGTTTTTTCAACCAGCTTCTAAAACTGTTTTGTGTTGATTTGCCATAAAACCCTTGGTTTGGCTGTAAACTATTCTCTGTAACCATAAACTGTCTCTAAATCTGTTAGTACAGCACTCATGTCATGAGTTTTCCTTTCTATTTTTCTTGAAATGTGAGAATGAATCTGTCTGTGTGCATGCAGGTGCTGGCCCAGTTGACATCCTTTAATCATTCAGTCAACTATTAGCAGACTTCTTCACATTTACACTCATTTCAAGATCCTTTTACACTGGACTTACATTTTCTTAAACGAGGATGTGGCCATAAGCACCTGTGCATATACCATAAATAAAAGGAGGCACAAAGATTATATCAGACACCTGAGAATTTGCATGTGCTTTGCTGAAGTGAGCTTCCTCATATTTGACCAGAATTTGACTCTGTGTAAGTGCAACAGTGTGTTCACGTGGCTGCCATGAGGCCAGTTTGCCTATTGCAACACTGGTGAATGGCATTTGCTTTAGCATTTCATATCAGTAAAATTGGCAAGCTATTTGCAATCAATGCTAAGCAATCTGACACAGCTTCTAATTGAGCAGCCTACTAGCTGCAGTATAGAAAAAAAGATTTTTAGATTTATTCTAGTAATGATACTCTCCATATTTCCCTATCATGTTAGTTTATCCTCTCCAATATAATAATTACTTGTGACTATCTAAAGACTTCTGCCCAAATCAAAGTCAGTGGGGATATACCACTGAGGACATAAGTGAAAAAGCCAATACAATGTCAATAGATGAGATACAGACAGTTCATCCATCCTCAGTGCTCAGAATGTCTTGTAAATATTCCCTTTTTTTCTTTGCTCACAAGAAACAGAGAACAGTAGTACTTTTTCCAGAAACGTGGTTTTGAATGTTATTTTCAATCCATGATTTTCTGTATTCTTTAACAACTGCTGCCGTGTCTTGAGACTTACCAAATACAGTATGTCTCTCTCCTCTCTCCCCCTTGGTCAGTCTAAGGTCATTACTTCTCTGGGAGTGGAATCCCTTAATCCACCAGCTCTCAGGTTGGGCCTTATGTTGTAGTCCCATGAGTACCAACCAGTGACTACTCTTGCAGGTCCAGGCATGGGCCTTCCTTTATCTTTTGAAGCCTGGAACAGTAGCTCTCACTAAAATGACCCCCAAGCAACTTTTCAGCATACCAAAGTAAAAAGCAGGGGTTCTACACCCACATCCCAAAGTTTCCTTGTTTATCCACATTTCATTCAGCACCACCTTGCTCTTCACATCTGAGCCAGGAGGAACAACTTGATTTGCTTTACAGGCTGTTCTGACTGCTTCTGTATTTTCCAGACTGACAGTTTTTTCTCACTCTGGACAGCTTTTTCTACTTCACCTCAAAAACCTTTCCTGTCAGTAGGACAAGATCTTTTAACAGATCAGTGTTTTCTGAGCTTCTCTTCTCAGGCTTAGACACAAGGAGTCCCTCTTTCTATCTATAAACCCCATGGCTGTGTTTTGAGGGATGTTCCTTATCTGGGCCATTCTTTCGCCTTTCCTGCCCAGTTCCTTAACAAACCCTTTGCAGCTTCCTTTGATTGAACTTGGTTCATTCAGGTTAAGCAGCAATAGAAAACTGAACAGGAAAAAGCCACATTTAATATTCATAGGAGGATACAAGTATATTTTTCCAGTTTGTCACCCATCTTCTTCAAAAGTGGCCAACTTGCTAGTTGTTGATGCAACAGGCATGTGTTTATTTGCTTTATACTCTGTTTCAGATATGTTGTCATATGTCATGCATAAAACAGTGATAATCCAGGCATACTTATTATCTGTTTTGATTACATGAGGCCTCAGGTTCAGCAGGAGAGCTGTACCAATTCTTCAGAAATGTATGCTCTAAAGATGTGGATACACAGATGTGTACATGCAGAGCAAGATGCTGGGAATAGATTTAGTTCAGGACTGTCAATTGAATAGCTGCTTATTGCTGAGCTATCAGGAGATTATATGAAATTCACTGAAAAAAAGTGAATTGTATCAAGTCTTAAAGATAATATAAAAAATAAGTAGTAGAAATGTGTACGTCTAAATTAGGACCGATAAGATGCTCCTTCTAGCTTGATTGTGCGCTGATTGTTGGCACCCATGAAGCAGCTGTACCTTGAACGTGAAGAAATCCTTATGTGTGGCTCAAATCACACGTTCCCACTGCTGCCTCTGCACCACACTGTGTGAGAGTCTGTAGCACGGACACAGCATTGCTGTACTCCGTCTCTTTTTGAAAGGTGAGTAACTTCTTGCACTGCAGAACTATCTAGGGTGATTTGTACTGTTACGGATGATACTACTCTAATTACTGCTGAGGCCAGCTCAGGTTTGGTCTTGGGAATTATGAAGCCAGGCTGGGGTTTTGTGTGAGTGGGCACAGCAGACTCCATGGCTGGATCTTGACCTAGGGAAGACACAGTGTCACCTCTGGCCCTTGAGTTAATGGAAGAAGGCTCCAAGCAAATGGGACTGCAGCTGGCAAAGGTCTCCACACTCCCATTGGACGTATTGGTCCCCGTTATGTTAAAAATAGAGTAGACCTTGCTAGACTAAGTGGATTTTCAGTAGTAATAAGTATTAATACATTGCTCAAAATGCTAAGTCTTATATGTGTAAGACAGCCTGTTTCAAATGGCTTGAAAATTACAAGTCCTTTTTTTTTATATGCTTTCTTGAAAGGAAAGTGGAGGAGGTGATTTAAAAATGAAATCTCCTTTAATTTACTTTGATTACTGGACTTAGACTGTCATGGTGACTTCACTGTGATAGTGTCTCTTTTCTTTTTCCCCGTTACAATAGCTTGGCAACTGCAGTGAAATGAACCTAAAGTGACAGCTTGAGACAAGGAGGAAAACTAATATACACTGTGGATAGCGGGGACCGGCCGAGCAGGTGACGTCACTCGGAGAGACACCATCTGAGTGTCAGAGCTGTCACGATTCATTCCCCGCATATCAAAACTGCTCTGCTTTCATGTGGAGTAGGAGCTTGTTACCTCAGGTACTCGAATCAAATATGCCTTTCATTTGTTTGTATTTACTCAAGTGTGTTTTGAGGAGACTGAAACCAACTATGTCTGTAGCCACCAGACATCAACTAGGTTGCATATGCGGGACTGTGTGACCCAGCAATATGAATGGCTGTCAAATGGTTGAACTTCTATTATGCACTCTTTTTTGCGTCTCCTGAACCGCTAGTCTTTGTGAGCGTCCACTCTACTTGTCATCTGAAATAAGGGTACAAAGCCTGCATCGTGTATACAACTGTCTTTGGTAGTCAGCTACATCTTCTCCTTTAGGCCATTGTCTTTTCAGCCTGACTGAAGCCTCTTGCTACCATGCGCACGAGCAGGAGAAACCCTGCTTCTTTCTTTTTTCTCTTCTGCCTATTTTCCTCTTTTGTTGAGTTCACAGAGAACTCAGTGTTAGATGAGTGATAACATGTAGTGAAATGCTGTTAAATGTATGGGATTCCAAATATTAAAATAACTCTCCTTCCTTGAATTCTCTTTCATCGCAGGTTGTCTGAAAGCCCAGTGAATTTAGCAATACAATGTCTGGGCAGGATACTTCTGTGCACTGAGATATAATAGGAACTCATTAGGGACAAGCCACCAAAAGGACAAGGTGGGGGCTGTGGCATCACAACTATGTTAAAAGCTAGATGTACTCATACACAGAGTATTGGAAAGTATCAGAGAGGAAATTTCATGGTTACCACTCTCACTGTTTGATTGCTGTCACTTTGAGCTGATGCAGTTGTCTGTACACAACTACGATGCACAAGGGCACAGCTATGTTGGTGTCCTCAAAATTACCAGGTATAGTGTAACCTGGTGGACCTGTGTTTTGTGTCTTGTCCTGTTTCCCTTTTTCTGAAAGCTTTGTAAGATCTTTTCTGGGGTTGTAAGCAGTCCAGAGTCAGTGATTAGTCATGAGGCTGTCCCAGTTGCTTGCAGGGGGAAAGTCTGGGATCTCCTTACTCTAACAGTTAATCTAAAGAAGGCTTTGCCCTCCTTTTCTGAGCCAGTTCCTTGTTTGCCTACATGAAGCCATGAAAGCCCCGCTGTTGTAGGCTGGACCTTGTGGACAGTAGAGGGCACTAATTATTACTGTACCCTAAAGCCTCTCATTCTGAAAAAAGAATTGTTTGGAGGGCAGATACTCTTTTAAGTCACCTGGCACCAGCTAAGGGTGGGCCAGTGTATGTTTTTCTGCTATGTACAGCCACATGTTTATCAGGACAGAGTCTTGATGTGTAAGGGGAACACAGCTTGTCTTCTTTATGTGGGACTCTGGTCCTTTATCTCCTTGTAGCTGTTTTAGGCCATGGCTGCATGCTCATTAGCAGGTAACAACTCTATCATATAATCAGGTATTGCACAACTGTAATGTTTTTTTCACGAAATTAATGTATTTCTTCGCCAGATTTACCCAAGGGTATCATATTCCCTGCTCGTATATGCAACACATTCATGTTCTTCACAGTTATGTAAATTTCCAAGTAAACTGGGAAATGTATTTGTGAGAATAATAAGATATCAACAAAGAACCAGAATTACACCCAGACCTGTCCTGGCTTCCACAGGACAGTGAAGGCTCCTGTAGCAGCAGCTCTAGGCAGGAGCTCAAAAGGTACCACAAATGCCCTGCCCTTGGGATTTAGCCAAGGGAAGAGGGAAGAAAGGAAGGGGAGAGAAGGGGAGCAGTGACCAATACAAGCAAGTGTTGCTGATAGGGCGGAGGAAGGTTTCATTCATTCATCCTCACTGCCAAGAGCCCTTCACTGCTGGGCAGTGCTGCAAGCACTCTGATGCAGATTTTCCCCAGAAGTACCCCCCCCCCCCCAAACTTATTTTTTCACCAACGCTTTTCTAATTTCTCAATCAGTTTCAGTTTAGCCAACTCCAAATATACTAGAATAAGCTTTTTTTAAACTTCATTAACGTGAAATGTGTTGACATTTTAAATTCAATCCTACTGTCATATTTAAGGAACATATGGAAAATAGTCTGTACGGATTAATCTAAGGAGCATTTTAATGTGGTTTTCCTTGAGTGAGTTGGTTAAATTATGGTTAGATATGTACTAACTTGAGAAGCGTTGAAACTGCAGGCAAGTGCTTTCAGACAAATTGATGTCAAATAGCAGAATATAACCATATATTCTGGATCTTGACCAGGAAGGGGGATGTGACACAGTGACACAGTGCCTAACTAGTCTTTCATATGCTATGTAGTGTTTACACTTACAAGGAAATAGCAAGATCTATAATGGCACAATCCAGATCATTTGTATATATGGCCCGAAAGAGTCGACAAGATTTCACAGAAATATGCAGCAGAAGAAAGGGAAGAGTTTAAAGGGAGAAGGTAAATGAAAGAATTGAGAGGTTTGCAAAGATGGGCATCCCAATGCTAAAGAGGAATCATTCAGGAAAAAATATGAAGTGACTGCTTCACCTCAGTATTGAACCTGATATTTCTAGATTGTTGCTAATGAAAACCATAGCAGTACCTCTTTATAAAGCTTTTAGGAGGATCAACTTTCTGCTCCTGATTAGGAAAGAATGAAAAGAGCATCTCCCAAAAATCAATATTGGTGTTTGCATTAATACTAGAACAGACTGTGACAAGAATTTGAAAGTCTTCTTTAAAGTTGTCGAGCTATGCAGGCAGTCTGGCTATGTTTTCTGCAAAGCCATGGCTCTGTTGCCTGCCTCAATTCAGACTCTCTACAGATTAAATTAAAAAGCCTCCCGTTACGAGGAACACTGTATGCTTTATGCCTGTGGATAAGTAAAGCATGCCAACACTGGAAGAATGAACAAATTAACAGACAGCCTGGAGCAACAAGTAACTTGAACTGTCTTGACAATAAAAAAAAACTGTGAAGGGAAGTTAAAGTGCAATTCTTATCTATTGACTAAGCCTGGGAAAGATAATAAATTCATAAATTCTTAAATTCTAGGTGGAACTCTTAGAAAAACAGATAAGGACACACAGTATACAAATCCTTGGAATCCCAGAGGGGGAGGAAGGTAAGAAGCTACCATATATCCTACATTATGCTACAAAGAACAACTCACTGTATATTGAGAGCTTATCATGTTGCTGTGAAAGGGGCACCATAGGAGACCAGCAACTGCAAAACTGCTCTCCTAAAGTTAATGGACTTGGGGGGTCAAGGGGAGAGTATTTTTGTCTGCACAAAGCAACAAGGACATTTAGTTTAATAAGTGGTAAATTTGGGGTTTTTTTTCCCCAATGCTAGGCCCTGCACTCAGCAAAATTGTGCTCTTCAGTGCCCAGAAAACATGCTTTCCAAGAAAATAAGTGCTATCAGTTAGTGTAGTCTGGCTAAGTTGTGAGTCAAATAGCCCTGGAAAATGTACTTATTCTAGATGCAGTTGAAAGTAAAATGTGTATGTATGAGAGAGAGAAAGAGAAAATTCTTCAGCTGAAGACTACATAGCTGTATACAAACTATGATTTCAATGGGCTTTATTGTACTTTGATCATGATTTTATATTTCAGCTGGTGTCATGTTATAAATAGTAACTGAATTCCATAAGCAAATGGACATCCTGAAGCTTGCCTGCTACGATGGTAAAGTGAAGGGGATGGATCTCTCTTTAGGATGTTAGAAAATCTATTTGTTCTATTATTAGTTTAGTTTATCTCCTTCCCACCCATTTTTAATAAAATATTTAATACCACCAGCTTTTTAGCTGGAACTGAATATTTACCTGAGTTTTTGGAGGGTTTTTATTTGCAAGTGTACATTTACATTGGAAAGTATGTTCCAGGCTGAGTGATGTGATGGTGTTCTATTTGCTAAACTTATGTGGCACTCATTATTTTTGTTTCTTTGTTTCTGGGTAGCTGAGTCTGCTCTGTTTGGCCAGATATAGTTCATTTTCAGGTTTATGCTGATGGATTCAGTGGCACTGTACAGCAAACATTTTGAATTTAAGCATAGGGGTTTTACAATAGTTTGATAGTGGTTGAGAAATGTGAATCACAATTTATTTAATAATAAACATAGACAATAACAATGGAAATAATGACAGTGCTGATCTAACCTATATTCCCAGTTGTATTCGGACCATTCTTTGGATCTTTCTTGTTCCTTTGCTAATCTAAACTACTCCACTTGCCACTTGGATGCTTTCTAATCATGTCTGCCTGTTTGGTTCTGTATTATCAAAAATTACCTGATACTCTCATCTTCCAGTCTCTACTTGATACATTTTCAAATATACTGTTACCCTGTCCTTTGCTATAGGAAGGAAGTCCCACGCACATTTGCAAAGCTGACTTTAAAAATCTGATTTGAAAATTTCCTTTGCAAAAAAAACCTGCAAAAAGTAGATCTTTGGGTCACTAAATCAACTGATACCAGTGATACTGCCGTCGAACATTGTCATGTCATAACTCTCCTTAAGTCTGTACCCTTCCATTGCCTTTTGTTTAGTCCTTAGACTGAAGGCCATTCAGTCAGGGATCATCTTTTTGTTCTGTGTTTGTGCAACCCCTATCATAATGAAATCCTGCTCTATGACTAGCACTCCTAGGTTATGTGGTAATAAAAATAAACTAATAATTGTAAGCATATGTTTTACTGTGGGGCAAACTGTCAGTTATTATGTTATTACTTCTAATTTGTTTATGATGTGATCAATAAAACATAAGACTGTTCTGAATTTTGGTTGATGAAGAATAGAAAGACATCACTCATAGTCTGCAGCATGTGTCTGCCAAGTCACCAGTTTTCTGCTACTGTTTTTCTCCCTTATAGTTAAAAGTCCAAATCAGTGCCAGATATTCCTAAATAGGGACATCTGTAATGGGCTTCTTGTCCTTTACATGCCTCCTGCCCAGATTCTATCATCACTCTTCTTCTTGCTGTGTTTTTTAAATGATTGTATTTCTCGTATTAGGCAAATCCTGTCCCTTACCTGGATGATGTCATTAATCTTCTTTTACACCATGATACATTACTAAGTGACATACTGCATTGTATACGTATTGTTACTCCGCTCACATGCTTAGTAAAGACATTGCTGGCATGTGGAATGCAAACGTCAAATCAGCTGTGAAAAAGTTCTTTTTAAAAATCATGGAAAGTATGCACGTCAAGCAGGACAGACTGCCCTTTTTACTGCAGATTAAGAAACAAAAGGATGAATTTTAAGAGAACCAGGAACACTTGCCAGGGCTATGCTGATCAAATTGCTTGCGTATGATGCTTTATATTCCAGCCTGAGAAATTACTACAGGAGGAATGTGACCTTTTTGGCTCATTTTCATATACTAATTGTAAAATACCAGGTTTATTGGTTGCAAAGAGTTAATTCTTTGTTCCCCTTGGCATTAAACTGACAGTTTTAAAAGACCTGGTCTTATTTATTGTTTAGGAAGCATAAAAGTCTCTTGACAGGCTCCAAGTGTAGTGAAACTCCTTTTTGTAACCAACAGATGGGTGCAAGCAAAAATAACAGCCAAAATTTTGATAACTAATCAGTTTAAAGCACAAACAAAATGATAAAATATTCAATTCAGTTGAAATTTGCTTGTTGCCAGCGAGCTATTACTAGTTCTTGAATGAGCCAGGCCATTTCATTCAAAAAAATGAGGACCAGCGCTCACTTTTTGGCATTCAGGTAGCAAAGAATTTCATAAATTGAAATGCTGTTTGCAAGTGTGCAAACTGACCTCCTAGCATTGGCTTGGAGACTGTATTCTAAACAGCTATGTCCACCCAGCATGAATGAAGCGTAATGCAGCCATCAATCCTCTTTCCAGGGGTGGCTTACACCGCCTCTGGCCTCTCTGTCATGCTACATTTCTGCTTAGGATTAAGGTATCCCTAAACCATTGGGGAACATTCATCCCACACCAGTCCTCTCTTGGAGACTGTAATTTGAGAACTACTAAGATGCTAATTAAGGGATTGAGGCATATACATAGTTCCTAGAAAAGATCATAATGGGGACAGAATACTTTTAGTCTTACCATTAGTTGTCTCTACTGGATCATGTTTTCATAAACTTTTAGCCCACAACTGGCTCAATTTTTAAACCATTGCTTATGTTTGATCTTTGCTAGAGACAAATACTGCATTAAGAAACTCAGTGACAAGTGAGATGGAAAGCTCCTGCTCTGAAGGCTTTTTTTTGTTTGAGTTTGAGAGAGGAAAACAACTCAGCGCAGTTTAATGATGTTCTGGTGGACAGAAACTGAAAATATTTTCATTGCTTTGGAGAACAATAGAGTTGGCCTAATTCAAAATACCACTTTCAAGTACTGAAATTCCATTTAATTTGTTAAAGCTCTAAATGCGCCTTTGATTACTTTCTTATTACCTATTGACATTGTAAAAATAAATTTGTTATGTATTGTTTATTTTCATGAATATTTAAGCATATCCTCATATTTTATCATAAAAATATTTTAACATAATTTCTGAATAATAAATTATGAATGACGATCCTCACTGTGCATAGCAAATGTTAAATGTTGTACTGTTTGCAGACATTAAGCCGTCAATGTTATTTGAGATGTTGCAAAATCATGACCACTTTAGAAGAAAGACAGCACTAAAGCATTCCTTCCATAGCAACTATATTCATATCAGCAACATACCAGAGGCAGTCAAACTAAATAAACCATCAGAAATTCCACGCTGCCAATCGGTCGTTGGGGTTTCCATTGTCAGATTTTGTCTGAAGTCACAATACAGATAAGTGAAGTGTAATTTTTTCACTAGTGCGAGGCTTCTGATCAATACTATAGTTCGGTTTCTGTAAAGAGGGAATCTAGTGTGGGTAGTGGTACCAAAATTTGCTTTAAAATGCTGCTATGGAAATCAGATTTAGGTTTTTTTAAGCAGAAGCTGACAAGAGGCAGATTTTTTTTTTTTTTCTTATTTCTTCCTTACTTCAACTACATGCTGTCAGTTAGGAAGCCCACAGCTCTGTATTGAGGTGTGTGATTTCCCGTTTGTCTTCTGTGCTGGGATCAAACTGGAATACATAGCATGTCAGCACAGCAGCGTGAGTGATGGCATCATGCATGACAGAGAAGACCTGCTTCCCATACAAGCATTTTCTGAAGTGGGACACTCAAAAGACAAAACCTTGTTCATTTCTAAAACATAATTTTTAATGTGTTATGATAAATATTACTAGAATTTTATATTTTAAGCTCACAGAATGCTCTGAAAGAAAAACAATATTCAAAACAGCTCATGATTTTCTTGATTTCTTTGAGGCTTTTTTGGAAGAAACACAAAACTCCTGAGGAGTGGCAAGAAAGTAGAACACGAAGGCTTCAAATTAAAAATTCGGTTTTGTCTTTCTTTTTTAATATTTTTAAGGGAGGAAAGAAAACCTCCCAAATTTTAATTTTCAAACTATTAGTCTGTTGTTAGATAGCAAGGAGGGGAAGGGTTTTGTTTACTGCATTCTTATAATCATGACACTGAAGTCTAATTGAGCTTTTTAATCTCATTAATACAGCATATAATTCAAATAACTGACTTTAGCTTGTGAAAGATATCACTGGTTTTAAGGTGCCACTGAGGACAGGGTTACATGAACAAAGTTACTGTGAGATAAACCAGGGTGCACATTCACTTTGTCCTTGTGTGCATAACGTTGCCTGTCTGTGTGCCCTCACTTCATTCTAAATGTGTGGTACTTCACTTCTAACAAGGGGCAAGATTTTCTGCTTCCTTGTACATAAACATTTTAACATCAGAGAGATGTGCTTCCCTCACCAGTTTCTTCTCCTAATTGAAATAACTTACATGACCTTGTGTCTGGCTAGCTACTCATATCTAAAGCAGTACCTAGTGATGTACTTGTAACTAGTGAGATTAGCATGATATATTTTAGAAAATAGAAAGTTCTATGACAACTGTTGCTAGCTGATGCAGAAATTACCTTATTTTGCAGAGGGAAGAGAATACTGGAACAAAGAGGAATTTATACCATCTCCTGCTTTGGTAGGTCCACAAAAATGATACCTTTTTGGTATATAGATGCCTCTAAAGACTTACGTGTATTTATGTTAATTAATTACCTTTCCTCTTTCATTCAAGCTTTACTAGCTGCTATTTTCAGATAGGTAACAGGTTACAGGCTGAAACACTCTAAATGAAGGCTGTAAGTCACAGAGTACAAAGTAATGCAACCAAAGATGAGGGAAAAATGGTCCCAATACTGTCACACCATTCTTCCATTACAGAAGTCTGAGGTCATAGTAAATGCAAATTGGACAATAAAACTCAAATTCCGTAGACCCAACAGAGACATGGTCCATAATGGGAGAGTGTAGGAATTTCATTTCCACCTAGAGCTTAATGCAATAAAACCCCCTGGTGTTATATACTGGTGACTCAGTATTATAGATGAGGCATTTTCTGTGAAGATATAAAATGGTCATGATTTTGGTTTGGTCTGTGACCCTAAGGATGACTCCCTGTTACTGCTGGTGAGTTTGTTTGCTTGTTTGTTTGTTCGTTGTTATTTCGCACATCACTCTAGAGAAGTCGAGACTTTGCAAGAAGAACTAAACTGTCTTGCTTAATTTTTTACTTCTATAGTGTTGCTATTGTAATTCCATAGAGTTCTATTACCTTCTCATGCAGAAGCACATTGTAACTTTTAGTTTTCATTGTTTCAGAGGAATGGTTACATTAAAAAATAATAATTCTGTTTCCTGCTAACATTAAGGAAAGTTGTGGAACTTCTAATTAGATTCTATGTAAAATGGAAAGGTTTACCCTTCAGCATAGAGAGAGAGGGGTATCACCAGAACATCCCTCTCCCGCGCTCACTCAAGGGAAAGAAGAACTTCTTTTTTTGTATTTTAGGATAGTCCTATTTTAAGAACTAGTCCATGGAGTAAGAGTTTAATGTCATTGCTTTGACTGCAATGCAAAAGGAAACTGGAACATGAAAACAAGCACAAGCAAAGAAATAATATTCTGGCAGTGAAGCATTTTGGATTTCATTTCCAACAAGAAACATGTAATCTTCCTCCCCTCACAAAATCTCGTTAAAAACTAACTAGCACCCAAAAAAATAAGTAATAACTCAGATGGGGGAAAAAAAAAATCCCTAGTTCCTGCTTTACTAGGACCTGCTCCAGGGCCTAGCTATTGAAAAAGTAAAACTCCCACTTAAGTGAACCTCAGGAAGCAGTACAGCAGAGCAGGACTGTAGCCTGGTGTCCAACAGGACCATCCTCCCCAACTCCTCTTGCAAGTTTGGAGTGAACAACAGAAAGCAGTGGCTGCTCAAAGAGCTGTTCTCCAGGGATTGACTGCAAGGTTTCAAGTATTTTATTACACAGACTTGATTGCGGACGTGAGGTACACCTTTCCAACTGCAAACTTTGAGTCTTGTGTTGCCCTAGGAGCAAAGAGAGTAGCCCTCTTCTGGAAGGGGCTCCAAAGCAGAAAAGAAGTAGGAAACAGCATCACTTTAACAAGCTACATACCCCTCTTACAAAAATGGGAAAAAACACTAAATATGCCTACTTCGACTTTCCTTCCTTCTGGAGGAATTGGTAATTTTTTTCTGTCTATGCAATGAGTAAGTTGCTGTTGTTCCTGGCACTTTCAGCCTGGAACCATTCACAGACATCCTCTCTCCATTCATCTGAAGACTCCAAACATACCTTTTAAAAAAGTTACATTCATTGGCAATGCAGTGAGCCAAGTTATTATGTGTGCCAGTGATCCCAGAAACAAACTGGATTACCATCATTCTATTTGGTCATCTGCACAATTCACATTATTAAAATACTGGCCAATTTCACATATTGTACACCAGAATGAGTCCTTTGATTTTTTGCAGTAAAAAGGTAAAAGTTGATTTTTTTTTTAATTCGTACAGTACAGATTTATGCCCACTTGAAGATCTCAGTTCCCTGACATAATTTCCCCAAATATATGCAATGTCCTTCAGAGAGCAGAAAATAAATTCCTGAAAAGAGGTAAGAAACCCCTCCAGAGCAAACAATGAAGCCTCTTAATTTCAGAGACCATTTCTATTCCCAAAGGTAATAGGGATTCGATGGACCTGGCAGACTTAATTCCCAAGCCAAATGCCTCTTACAGACAAAACCCAGCTGACTAAGCCATTCTTCCATACTCAACAAGCTCCAGCGCAGCCTCTGATCCAAAGCTGGCAGTTTGATACAGGAAGAGAAGTGATTTCTCAGGTGAATATGTTGCAAACCATGTCTCCTCTAAGCCTCTAGATTTTTTCTCACACACTGACCAAGAGGACTAATACCAGTCCCTGTGTTATCTTCTCCATGCAGGGGAGCAATGACTCATCATTGTCCTCTGAGTTTTCACAGAAGAGAAGGAATGGAGCCACTCAAGAGGTGTTCTTTGTTGATGGTAACTACAGATATCTCAACAAAATAATGGAATCAGATGTCTCAAAGGATAGTGGTAAACCAAAAATCATTTGCATTCTAATTTCCTTTTGATCCATAGCCTGGACTGCTGCATACCCTAACTTATAACGCAACTTGTCAGGCTGACAAAATTGTAAAGCCTTAGGTCGTTGGAGTGTCTTGCTGTATTTTTAGTGAATTTGTTGGAAAAACAATTGGTTTATTAGTTTACAGCAATCAAGGAAATCAGCACATCAAGTCATTTTTGCTCCTCAGCTCATTGTTCATCTGCACTGATAGAGAGATATTATATTCATCAGCAGCAATGTACCTCGTCAGCTTTTACTAAGGATGTGATGGTACCTTGCTGATTTTAAACTAAAAACTGATCCTGTGGAAGTTTGTTGTGAAAGACCAGCTGAAACTCAGGCAAAACTGCATTTGCCCTATGAGATACTATTTGTTTCTGCACAGCTTTGAGATGACATGTGAGCAATTTGATTTGAAACTTCCTCACAGCAATCACAAACCAATTCAGCTTTCAAATGAGTGGAGGCAAGTAGGATACATGAAATTTTCACAAAAACTGTACTACCACTGGGATTTTTCAGACATTAACATGGAGCCATGGTCTACCTTTGACACACAACTCATCCTTGGATGGAATCTGGGCATTCTTTAGCAATTGATGGCCTGTCCCATCCACAAATGGGCCTCCAGCACAGGGCACCTGGATTCCTGCAGTTAGAGGGTCCATGGGTCCATCCTTTCTCTACAATCAGCATTGGTCAGTGTTTTAACAAGTTCCAAGTATGGTTTAGTAATTCCTTGTTATCATCCTTTCCATTTTGAATGCCTTTCTCAGCTTGGACTTTCCCTCTAACTACTTTCTTTGTGATTTGTTCTCTTAGCTATCTTTATGGCTATGTGCTTTATATAAATCAACAATAACATCCCTTTTGTTTTCTTCTTTTCATCACCCAGTAGGAGAATATTTTCTGGTGCTTCCAGAAGGTTTCCTCACAACCCTCGTCTTTTCCTTGTCTTACTAATATTAAGGCTGAATTCCCTTAACCTGTTCTAGTCTTCCTAAGTAAGGCAGCTTTCCTGTGTCTCTGTATTGTGTCTGATTGGCCATCACAGCTTGTACTTCTCACAAAGTCACTTCAGGTTCAAATGACGAAGTTATGATTTGATGAGGTATTAGCTCCAGGGAAATGGTGATATTGAAACTGTGTTTGTCTACCATGTATTTACCAGGACAAAGTCAGTCACAGTTTTTTAATTGTCATTTGGTGCTTCCTGGGTTTACACTTGGAGTTGTTTTGGGGTTTTTTTGTGTACATAAAAATGGAGCTACTGAATATAACCTGGGGTTTTAAACCAAAGACAAATAGAAACAAAAATTTGCTGCAAAATGGCAGCTAAGAAATTGGACAACTTCTCAATCCCTTATGCTAGTAGTTTGCCTAAGAACTGAGTAAAGACCTTCAAATTTAGCACAACGTGATGAATTTGTGTAATTCCTAGCCTTTCTCCAATAACATCTTACTTTTATAAACCAGTAATTGGCCTCCTAAATTACCAGGAGTAATTACCAAGGACTGGCAAGCAGTGAATTAATAAGTATCTCTGGTTCAAAGCCTTATTTCTGAGCAAATATGATGCTCAAAAAACAAGGGCCCGAATAACGTTGACTTGAAAAAAGGCATAATGCAGACAGATGCTTTGCAAGTTTCCCACAATTTCTGCCAATGAATCTCACTCCTGACCTCAGTACCCCATGCTATTCCAATTCTGGGCATCTGTTGAACACAGTCTGTCAACCATGCTGTGCTGACTGCTTTGGTTTTCTGATGGGAACAAATAAGGACTAGGTGGAAACCATCAAAATAACATTCCTTGAGATTAAGAAAAAATAGCTGTGTTTTGAGGCATTCATTCAGGTTATGGATTAGCTTGTATTTTATGGGTATGTTATACCATGCATATTTAAAAGCAACTCCTAAACAAAAAGTTCTTCACAGAAATACAGGTCTACAAAGAAAATATATTTAGATTTGATTCTGTGATATATTGTTAGATATCTTTTAATCTTTTACAGTCATAAATTGAATTGAGAGATTTAAACTGGGCACAAGGAGAAAATTTCACCATTTCACTGGAACAGGTTGTCAGAGGCTGTGAGGTCTTACGAGGAGCGGCTGAGGGAACTGGGGTTGTTCAGTCTGCAGAAGAGGAGGCTGAGGGGAGACCTTATCTCTCTCTACAGTTACCTGAAAGGGCATTGTGGTGAGGCAGGTGTTGGTCTCTTCTCCCATGTAACTAGTGATAGAACAAGAGGAAATGGCCTCAAGTTGCGTCAGGGGAGGTTTAGACTGGATATTAGCAAAAATTTCTTTACTGAGAGAGTGGTGAAGCATTGGAACAGGCTGCCCAGGGAAGTGGTGGAGTCACCGTCACTGGAGGTGTTCAAGGAATGTGTGGACGTGACATTGTGGGACATGGCTTAGTGGGCATGGTGGTGTTGGGTTGATGGTTGGACTTGATGATCTTACAGGTCTTTTCCAACCTTAATGATTCTGTGATTATGTGATTCTCTGTGACCGGGGGATTTTCAAGACAGACTAACAAACATGCTGAGCAACCTGGTCTGATCTCATAGCTGACCCTTCTTTGGGCAGGGGATTGGACTAAAGACCTTCTGATGTCCCTTCACATCTGAATTGTCCTACAATCCTTTGGGACTTTGTTAATGAGAAAGAATGGTTGATGGAAATATCTGTAATACCTGGAATGGATTTGCTGGCCCATATGCTGTTGTGAATGTTAAGACATACTGCAGTGCTCATGGGGGAACTTTAAAGGGTGTTTTATTACAACTAACCCACTCTTGCCACCAGGTTTCTGCTTAGTTCTATTTCTCATTATCGCTATAAGAAGGACTTAACGAGTCGCAGAGCTGACTCAGAATTTCTGATAAAACTTTTTTGTAGCAAAATACGGAAGTGTGTCACTTTCAGTTACATTTTTATTGAGCTATTATAGCACTACAATTACCTAGAGTTAGAAAATAATTTTCTCTCCTAATCATGATTTTCCCAACAAGGTCTTAGTTTCATTCGTAGAAATACAAAAGCAAATGAGGAACCATTTAAAATCTTAATGAAGAGAAATGCCCTTCTTCCTAGGAGTCTGTCTGCTTCTATACCTAATGTCTCAGCTAAGTGGCCAGAGCTTCATCCTGTATTACACTACTGTCATCGTCTGAAGATTCATAGGCTTCAGGTGGTCCCAGGCAGCACAGGCAGTTGCTCTGTATGTTTCTTGAGGAATTTTCTGCAGTTGAGCTACAGGAGTGGCTACTATTGGCTCTAGTTTCTGTGGATGGCCTGTGGTTTACTACAGTGACATCTTGCACTCAATAAAATTACACTCCATGCACTTTCTTGCAGATTGATAGGTATAAAACTCATACAAAGAACATCTATGACCACAGGACCTTGTACCTGATGTTATGTGGTTATGATCTTTGCCACGTAACCTGTATGTCTGTTCTTGAGTGCTGGTTCATTAACAGTGACTTCACAGTAAAATGATGCTTTTTTTGGTCAATGTTGTATGCATTGTTCTTAGGCTGAAAATATGAAAGATGGTATAGTGAATAGCATCTGAGACCAATAATGTGAATCACTAAGGCATTTTGAAGTATGTGCAGGGGATAATTAATTAATCTTACACTTTTTGATAGCATCTGTTTACTGTGTCACAGAAACAAGTTACTTGCTCGTAATGAGCACCTCATGAATTACTAAAATTTAGTTATGTCTCACAAGCACATGTCTGATACCACAAAACTCAAAGTCAACACCATGCAACGGAATTGGGCACCTCAGTATCTCTTTTCATGTTATGGTTTCCTGAGGGGACACTTGTGGTAAAAAACCTAATATGTCAAATTAGACAGTAAATTGATTTGTTACGTCAAGCTCATTTAAACCAACTTTTCTACTACAATATTCATGCAATTTTGTGCATTTTTTTTATACCTAAATCATAATAGTGCCCAAATTTACAGGGATATTGGCTAGCTGTGCATCAGGTAACATATTCATCAAAGCTGAGGTCCCTGTTCCATGGAATTCAACACAAGCAGAATTCAACCCTAAGAATTTACTTTAAACCTTTTTTAAAAACTAAAAAGTCCAGAGTCTTTGGAAGGTCCAAAGAAGTGGATACTTATGTGATGCAAACTAGTATCAATTAAGTTTTGTCAGGATACAGCAGATCAGTTGGTTCTGAAATCTGAGCATATCATATGAGCAAACATTAAATTTTCTGCATGTACATATTCCCTCCCCCTGCCCACACACAAATTATTGGAAAAATGGTATATGTTATGTTTCAAAACAAAGAGTTGTATCCGTTATGTGACTTTATCCATAGTTGCATCTTAATACAAATAACCATTTTGATTTCATACCAGCAGGCAAATGCATTTAACTCTAGTGCACTCGCTGAGAGCTCTGTTACACATTCTGTACTAGGATATAAGGTTTTTAAGAATATACAAAGTGTTCACTTGTGGATTCAATCACAGCAGTGTGCCTGGGAGCAGCATTGCAGCCTCTCCAGAGCAAACTTAAATGATTTAGTGTAAAATTTAGACTATAGCACAAATGAAAACTAAGAGAAAAATGTCAATAAAATTGCAAGGGAGAAGTAAAGACCCTTATAGCACTTTGAAACATTAGCAATCTTATTCAGAAGAAATTGCAGTATATGCACACTTCCACAGCATGAAAGGTCATGAATCTGCCTTCCACACTCAGTTGAGCTATTATATTAAATAAGAAAATTCACCCTGGCTGCAGTTGTACTTGTGTACATCCCTGCATGTTTCCCCAAGGGAATACTGGGAGAATGGAAGGCTGTAATACATTCTCCCCCACCCATGCACCCTTGCTAATCACAGCCCTTACTTGCCAAGAAAACAAACAAACGAATAAAGTTGTATTCTTCAGTAATGTCAGAAGTATTTTGAGAATGTCAAAAGTAATGCTAAACTGAGCTGAAGTTGCAATTACATACTCCCTTCAACCAGGAGCTAATTTATAGGAACTCATACCTGGATAGGTATCTGGGCCCTAATACTCAAACTCAATGCAGGTACTGGTTCTCTGACACGCCTACACTGATGCCCATCTGCTAGAGTGGCATTGTGCCACTCACAAGGTAATAACACAGTTTTAACTGGAGGCAGTTGCCAAGCACAAACAGGTTTGTAAGTTGAGCCTTCAAAACACAGTGCTGTGGAAGATCTTTCCTTGCAAGATCCTCTTGGGAAAACACCCACCATATTATGCCTATATGCATGTATTTGAGTACTCGACATCACATCTTTTGACATGAAATACAGGATAGACAGGATGGAATGCTATTGTTATCCCAAAACATGCAACATTTGTTCTGGGCAGTTGGTGAGACTGAAGAGACAAGCCATAGAATCTCAGCAGCAATTAAGATGACAGTGGTAATAATAATACAGAAATAATACTTAGTGGTAGTAGCATTACAACAACTGCATTGCTAGCTGCTCTTGAATACAGAGAAAGTACATTGCATGTCAAGGAGTTAAAAAGCCTGGATATTCATTACCCATTCTCAGTCAATCTTTTATCCTTTGAATTTTGACTGTAACAAATCTTAAATGGTAATAAGGGAAAATGCAGTAATTTCTGGCCAAACTTACAGATTGGCTGAGGTTGGAAGGCACCTCTGGAGATTATCTAGTTGAAACCCTTTGCAAAAAGGACAGTCAGCTAGAGCCAGTTACTAAGCTCCATATCAAGCTTGGTTTTGAGTATCTCCAAGGATGGAGACTCCGCAGCCTCTCTGTACAACCTGGTTCAGTGTTTGACTACCCTCATGGTAAAAAAGTGAGTTTTTATGTTTAAATTTCAGTTTGTGCCCATTGCCTCTTGTCCGCCCACCAAAAACCACTGACTCCATCTTCTTTTTGCTCCCTCTTATGGTATTTATACAGACTGATAAGACCCCTGTGAGCATTCTTTTCTCCAGGCTGAACACCCCCAGCTCTCACAGCCTTTCCTCATATTAAAGATGCTCCTGTTCCTTAATCACCTTCTTGGCCCTTTGCTGGACTAGCTTCAGTAAGTCCATAACTTTCTTGTACTGGGAAGACCAGGAATTGACCCTGCACTCCAGATGTTTCTCACCAGGGCTAAGAAGAGGTGAAGGATCACCTCTCAACATGCTGGCGACACTCCTCCTAATGCAGCCTGGGATGCTGCTGGTGTTCTTTGCCATGAGGGCACATTGCTGGCTCATATTCAACTCGTCCACCAGGGCCTCCCAAGTCCTTTTCTGCAGAGCTGCTTCCCAGCTGGTTGGCCCCTAGCATGTACTGGCACATGGAATTATACCTCCCCAGATGCAGGACTTCGCATTTCGCTTTGTTGAGCTTCATGGTGGTCCTATTGGTCCATTTCTCCAGCCTGTTGAGGTCCCTTTTAATGGCAGCACAATCACCTGGTGTATCAGCAATTCCTCCCAGTTTTTTATCCTCTGCAAAGTTCCTGAGGGTGCACTCTGTTCCATTGTCCTAAAGTCAAGATAAACAATATGTATTGCTCTTCCATCATCCACTGAGCTAGTCATTTCATCACAGAACTCTATCAAGTTTACCAGGCATGATACCTCCTTTGCAAATACATTCTGTTTACTCCAAATCACTTTGTTCTTATTCTGTCTGGAAATGGTTTCTGGATACATTCTGTTTACTCTGAATCACCTTCTTGTTCTTAATGTGTCTGGAAATGGTTTCTGGGATTATTTGCTCCATCATTTTCCCAGGGATCGAGGTGAGGCTGACTGCCTTGTAGTTCCCCAAATCCTCCTCCTTGAAGATATGTGACATTTGCTTTCTTCTAATCCTCAGGAACCTCCCCTGATCACCATGACCTTTCTAAGACAATCGAGAATGGCCTCACAATGACATCAGCCAGCTCCTTCAGCACTCGTGGGGGCATTCCATCAGGTCCTATGGCTTTATGTATGTCCAATTTATTTAAAAGTTCCCTAACATGATCCTCTGCTATAGAGGGAAAGTATTCATTTCTCCAGATGTTCCCACTGGTTCCAGTCTTACATGGGGGAAGCATATTTGGCTGGGTTGCCTCAGAGACCATCATTCTTAGGTTGGAGCTTGCAGAATATAGTTCAACTTACTGGAAATGTGATGGATGATGAAATAGTAGAGTATTTTCACAGTCCAAAAATACTAACAAGCCCAAGATTATGAAAGAGACCTCACTCTCACCTCCAGTTTTAGAGTGTAACTTTTTTCTCAGAATTTATTTTAAAATACAATCCAGCAGGTATCTTTTAAAGCATGTTGCATTTCAGTATTCACTATTTTAGATTGCAAAAATTACTACAAATGTTGGCAAGATTATATCAAATATTTATAATATTATAAATATAAATGTGTCAAAAGTTATGAAAATGAAAACGAGTGCCTTAACTACTAGATAACCAGCTAGTTATCTAGCTAGCTGATTTTTAGATATACTCACACACTTAGCCCTTCCTTGCATTTGCTCCTGTGGTTAATTGTGCCTTCTGTAAAGTTAAAGGTTACTAGTAAAAAGTAGGGGGAAAAAAGAGAAGCAGAAGCTGGATTCTCTCTAGCGTTGAATGTATAATAATGACTAAAGACAGTGAGAAGTAAGGAGTTCCGTTTTTTTCGGGATCAAGTCCTGTCTGCCACAATCTGATCTTTCTCAATCATCCTTATCGCTCATGGTTGTAATATGCTTTTATCCTATATAAACTTCAGACTTTCAAAACAAACTCAATGAGGCACAGGAGGCTGTGATGAAATGAGCTATGCTATTCATAAAAAGATGAGTTGAGAGAATGAACATTCTTGTCTACTCGTTTGAGATCTACCCCAGTGGTTTCAAGTTTGTTGTCATGGTTTAACCCCAGCTGGCAACTAAGCACCACTCAGCATCTCGCTCACTCCCCCCCGTGGGATGGGGGAGACAATCGGATGAGTAAAAGTGAGAAAACTCGTGGGTTGAGATGAAGACAGTTTAACAGGTAAAGCAAAAGCCGCACGCACAAGCAAAGCAAAACAAGGAATTCATCCACTACTTCCCATCGTCAGACAGGTGTTCAGCCATCTCCAGGAAAGCAGGGCTCCATCACGTGTAGTGGTTACTTGGGAAAGCAAACACCATAACTCTGAACGTCCCCCCCTTCCTTCTTCTTCCCCCAGTTTTACATGGTGAGCATGACGTCATATGGTATGGAATATCCCTTTGGTCAGTTGGGGTCAGCTGTCCCGGCTGTGTCCCCTCCCAACTTCTTGTGCACCCCCAGCCCACTCGCTGGTGGGGTGGGGTGAGGAGCAGAAAAGGCCCTGACTCTGTGTAAGCACTGCTCAGCAGTAACTAAAACATCCCTGCTTTATCAACACTGTTTTCAGCACAAATCCAAAACACAGCCCCATACCAGCTACTATGAAGAAAATTAACTCTATCCCAGCCAAAACCAGCACATTTGTGAATATTATCCTGTCAATAAGTCTTTTCCAAAGCTAGTTTTTGCAAGCTGATACAGGACTTAAAAATTTCTATGTAACTTAATTCAAGTGAAAATTAAAGACAAATGTGTATTTAAGCCTTTGTAGCCATGGAACACAAAAGGGTGTTATAAATTTGTACTAGTGTATGCATCTCCCTCACTAAAATTCAAGTCACAGCCCATTTAGTAACGTTGCATCCTTGATTTTTTTCTTCATGAAGACATTTTATGTTTTGAGAGAAGACACAGGATATGCATATCGTCCTTGCATAACCTTTAATGAGGTTTTTAACCAGCGGGGTTCTTTCAGATACTGGCAAGCAAAAGCAGAATTCAAGACTTCTCTACAGTTTTGGTGAAGAAAATGTTGTTTGTTCATGGCTCCATCACAGAAAAATTGGAAAAACACCCCACATATTTTAAGGAAAAAAAAATCTGGGAAGGAGAAAAGAGATACACTGGCCTGAGCTAAAGGCTGAGCAGGGCTTGGGAGTAGGAGCCACTCAGTATATACAATAACTGGCTCTCCAGATCTGGAGAAGGCAAGATCTCTGCATTTTTTGTGGGGAACTGCATATAGACCCTTGATCCAGTGATTATGAAAGGAGGCTATTGAACACATTTCTGATAGTGGCAATTTTAGATCATTGCAAAGCAAGTGAAAAAAAATATTTTCAAGTAAGAAGTACAGAAGAATAACAAATAGAATTGTTTCTGTATGTAAAATTTTATTAAATTCCAAGATTTTCTTGCATATTAAATTTACTTACGTGAAGGGGAGAAGATAAATTTTAAGTAAATGATACACGAAGGATGGGGTTCATCCAACTTCTTGGACCATAGAACTGGTCTAACACAGATGATATCACACATTCCTTTGTCTAACTCGGGTAAAAAGGTATTATTTTGCTATGCTGTAACCTATCTAGAAAGAAAATTAGAAAGAGGATTGTGAAGAATTCTGATTCATTCAAACTACCATGTCAAATCATTAAACAGTGGCTAGTTTGGCAAGGGTCCAAAACAAGGAATTCTGCAAAGTTCTTACTAGTACTTAAAATGGAAGAAAGGCAGTAACAGAGAGAGGAAATTAGTCTGGGATAAAAGGAAGGGGGGCAGGGAATGATGGAAAGGTTAAAAGAAAGGGAAAAATGTGATGGAAAATTATTTTGTTTAAAAGCTGGCATTTGGTATTTTCAAAGGGCAAAATGTATTTTTTGTTTTATGACAAATGAATGTAAAAATGTGCATGCCTTGTGGCCTAGAGGACAAAACAGTAGGATCAATGTTCTTTTTGTACTCTATGAAGCTTGAGATTAAAGTCCCCACTGATAAACTGAACATTCTTTAAAAGTGACCAGAAGCAAACAGTGTCTGTTTGCTGCGACTTTATTAGAAAGATACCACTGAGAATAGCTAAGAATACTATTTGATCTTAAACAGGTTGACCAAATTATTGCAGTTGGCTCCAGTACATGAGATGCTTTCTGCAAATTATTGTTTCTGGTTATAAACCTTTATAATATCTCAGAATGAATTATGTATGTATTTCATGTTTTCTTTTCTTTTATCAGCCTTGATATTCTCATTTCAAGTTTCACCCTAGCCTCCTAATAATGCAATATTGAGGCCATTCAGACACTAATTATGCCTCCATGGCTTTCTTGAAATGACTAAATCAGCATCAGTTCTATAATTATCATTAGCAAGTTTGTATCTATGCCTCACATCACATGAAAAGCACAACTTTAAATGATTTATGAATATATGCATCTATAACATCGAATGTGCACTTTCTAATAGTATACATACAAGAGGCATAGAGATACTTTAGACACATACACACCTGTATATATGTTCTCATCTTATTTTCACTGAACTCTGCTGTGTCTTACACAAACACAGCCTGATTGTATAAAAGCTAATACAATAGTAGAGATGTATGTATGAGATACCCTCAAAATGTGTATGTTTAAGCATCCTGACCATTTAAGTAGTACAAAATGTAAGCAAGTGTTCATCAAGACTAGCTTTCAGACTTGATGATTTCCTAATTGTCTTTATGTTTATATAAAAGCCTAGCAAGGATGACTGACAGGACAGAAAGAAGTATACAAATGCAATTCCTCTATATTTTCATTGTTTCTCCCTTTGAATTATTGATGTTGCCAGTAGTCATTTGTCAAGAAAACAAATCAAGATACATATACTATAGTTTGCACTTCTGTATGTTTGTAAACTATTTGCTCTGCATAATGCTTATATTTCAAGCAAAAGCAAAAAAAAGGAGAATAATATAAAATAAATAATTTTCCTAATTTTTAATAATAAAGATATGAAGAATAATGAACATCCAACATAAAAATAGTACAGAAAGAGAGCTTGTAAATATATTTGAGTCAATTATACCTTACAGAATCATCTGTACACTTGGGAGCTGAGAAACATAAGTAGACATATGCAACACAGCATCTTGTGAGGTGATACAGCACCTCACAGACCAGTTTGATCTCTGATAACAACCAATTTCTGAATTTCTCTCCTCCTTCCTCTCCTCCTTCCCAATACAGATTCTTTGTTTTGCATGAAAAGTTGTGCTGATCACTGGTATTTTATGACCTACATTATTACCCTCTAGGTAGCAGAATGATAGTGCCAAACTAATTATTGCATTGTCTAATTTTAAATCCAGGTCTAGCGAGATTAACAACTTGCACATTAATTCTGAGCATCAACAGTGCACCTAACATAATGCAGTTTTAAGTGAAAGAAGCCTGCTCTGAAAACTTTTATATACTTTTGTCTGGATCATCAGCTAATGTAAATTACTACAGTTCCATTGACTTCAATGGAATTATGCCAATCTTCCCAACTGGATGATTTGGCCTTTTTTTTTATTCAGGAAATGTTCTGGTTTGAGCCATGTGAATGTCAGAGGGGAAAACACTGATTTCACTTACAAATGTAAGATCTCATCTATGTAAGCCCAGAACATGTCTGTTAAACTCAGTGGATTAATTCCAGATTTTCATCCCTGTAAATGAGATCAGAATTGGCTTGGAATGTGCTTTTGGTTCCTCGAAATCCCCCTCCCCCAACACAAACACTCTCAGTATAGAGAGGGATTTTTCAGATCTTCCTAATTAAAATAAAGTTTAAAAAAAAGATAGAGGAAGAAGGACATTCACAGTCATGGAAAGTGTGAAAACTACTTTGTAGATAGGTAGAAAAACAGACTTGGCAGTATGTCCTTACTTGCTGTTTCACCCTGCTAATTTTTGTGAAGAAACTTATGTGTTAGAAAAACATAGAAGCTCCCTATATCTGAATACTGTCAACAGTCAGGCAAATTTAGATTTAAAATGTAGTTTCTGATCCTAAACAAATATTAATTTCATATTATAGAAGAGATAAACAGGTCCTGGAGAAGTGCTAAACCATGTCCATTTAGCCAGAAAATTAAATAATGAAGTGTGTAGCACAGTGGGTATAAAGTTTCATTTTAGATTGAAAAGCTGTGATTGAATTGAAAAGATTCGTTATTTTCTTTTTCTATCCTTTCAGTTGCATGGAAAGAAGAAACATCATCAACAATCCCCCTTCCCGCCTCTTCGGCGTAATAACTGGCAGAAAACATTTAATAAAAACATTTAATTCACAGTGTTAGATCCGCAGAATCAGAATCCTAGATACCCAAGGCTGTGGTACTAATGGCATCCTCTGCATGGCTGCTGAAGGACTATGTTGACCCCCATGATAATATTGTACGGTACTTTGACTCATGTTTAATTCTGATTAAGTTGTGCAATTGTATCAATTTAAGGTCAAGGTCTTGAATAAATTCTTTTGTGAGAAGTATTAGCAGGTCTTTTAAAATTAAAAAGACCCACGTGTCTAATGGTCTTATGAGAATAGAATTACAAACGATGATCTTTAAAATAAATTGTAATTTTATGGATACTTATTAAGAGAATTTATTGTATTGGTAATTTGCTATATCGTAAGTACTGCTGCCAGTTTAGTGACTTGTAACAGAAGAAAAGAACGCAGCAGCTACTTATTACTGTATTTTTGTCCTTGCCTTTGGTACTGTTGATTTGAAGTGGGGAGAAGGTTTCTACAGGATATTTAAGGTTTGTGATCTCTTACTGTGAGTAAGGATGACCTGCAAGTTGTCATGCTCTGGCCCTGATCCAGCAAAGCACTTAAGTGTGTGCTTAACTTTGAGCATTCAAGTTCCATTTACTGTAATGTGATTACTCATGTGCACAAAATTAAGCACATACTTAAGTACCTCGTTGATTGCAGCCAATGCTGTGCATTTAGCAAATTTGAGCTTTCTAAGGAAGTTAGAAAAAGAAACTACAAGTTAGCAAGGTTTAGTTATTAAGTTCCAGGCAGTGGGAAAGGATGCTCTCATTAATAGCAGCAAACCCAACTGTATTAATTGACTTTATTAACTTCTTTTTCTCCTAAGTGAGACAATACATTTCTTGCAATGAACAATATCATATATAGAACAGTCGTGTTGCTCAGATTATCTAAATAGAATGTTTGAAGTCTGAATAGTTTTTTCTTTTTCTTCTTCAAAAATGTAAGGTATACTTCTCTGATATGTTGGTACTTTTGCATGTTGGAAAGGTATTTTGTTTTGGATATTTGATTAAGGCTCATAACCATGACATTAATGATGAATCCGTAGCAAGAATAGTGAAAAATGTTTCACTTGTTTGAAAAGCTTTAGAGAATGAAAAGCTTTAGAGATGACTGCACAGATAGATAGATTGATAATGTTGTTTCATGACTTAAAAACACCCACATCAACACTAAAGACAATGTTTAAAATAATAAGCCATAAACATTGTCTTAATTTTACTATAAAAGGAATTTTATTCTGTGAAGATCAATAACATGGTGTAGGAGTGTTACTTAGAACAAGATATTTGTCTAAGAATAAAGGGACTTTTATTCATCAAAAGACAAATAGTGGGTACCAGTCTGCTCCTAAAGCAACAGCAAATAAAGCCCTGTGGGTATTTTATCAGACATGAAGATCCTATAGCATGTAATCTATTAAGTAAACTTTTTTCTGTGCATATGTGCGATTTTGAGCAATTCCAGTGTTCTGCTAAATGTTTTTCTTTCCTTTGATTCCAAAGTTAATTCCATTCATTTATATGGTAAATGAAATGTTTTATAATGTGCATTTGGAGATGAGATACTAAATGTTTCTGAGAAGAGCATATAAACTGCTTGGAAAAAGCACTTGGGAAAAAATTGCAATTTTGTAAGCATACTATCGTTTAATTTTCACCGTTCCATTCCCCCTCCAAAATAAAGTAACTTTTTCTTTTTAGACACTGACTAAATGAAGTCATTAAGTATTAAGCATTAAGTAAAATACATTATTGTTATTGGTAATCATTAATTGTAGGCTCTTACAGTGGGATACTTAAAGTCAAGGTTTTGTTGTAAGAGTCTTTTTCCACTTGCTTGTAACTTTGTCAAACATAAACCACTGGGCAGCAATTTTCATGCCAAATATCTGCCTTGGGCTATTTTTTCAAAACTTTCAGCAAATATGGTCAGCTGTTTCTCAGAATGCACTGAGGGAAAATCTGTTTTGCTCATGTTAAGAAATTTTTGAAATATTTTGTTGACTACTTGCTTGTAGTGGGACTCAGAGCTTGGGAAGGGATGTTTCTCTTTCACTAGACTATGAAGGTCTTCCTCAGTCTGGAGAAATCTGATCCTCTGTAAATTGTTTGCATATTTCATTTACCAGCGTCTTCAAAGATTCTGTCTGCAGTGGATATATTCTTTCCTAGGGCTGGCAGATCTGAGCAGGACTTCTCTCAGATTTCTCTTTTCAATTGCCAGTGGTGCTAAATACAAAGAGAATAAAGGTGTCTATCAGATGTTCTCATCCTCCTTCCCGCAAATCACTGGACAACATGGAATAAGAAGCAGCTTGACCAGAATGCAGAAAAGGGATACCATCAAGGAAGGGGGAAAAAAAAAACAAAGGAAAATGCATTTGGGCACAGGACAAAGGCACAAGTCAAAGGTCATAAAATGTGACGATGGTTTAGGACAAGGACTTATGAGTGATACTGGTACTAGATTGGGGGGTGAATGGGAAGGACTGCAACTGAGACACAGAATCAGGGAGGGAATGAGAAAGATGCTGGCACCAAGGCAAAGATAGTACTTGTAAGGGAAAAAAGGAGTTAGAGACAGGGAAAAGAGAAATAATGTGTTTGTAACTGTCATTCCTGGGCCTTAGTATTCCTTTGCCACTGTCAAATGTCTCTGAATCCTACTGGCCTCATATGGGCACCTCATCTTCCTCTAATTCAAATGAGGAGAAGCAATTCTAAATGAGGAGAACAAGTTATTAATGTATTTGTTAAGGCAAATGACAGGGATTAGTGTGGTTCTTACCCAGTTAGTGAACAACACAGTGAAAAATAAAAGAAGAAGGAGAACAAAAACCCTAAAAACATTAACTCCTTCCCACAGTTCCCCAAGAGGGACTTTCTGTATTGAAGTTTGCTTTTAAAAAAAATGGAGAAATTGTATTAAAAATGCATTTGCTACCAAAGTAAAAATATTAAGCACTCAAAATTCAAGAAATGCCAGAAGGCATAGGTCTTGTCAGATGTTTATGTGACAAACATCTATATATTGTTCTGTTACACAGGGCACTTGCTGAATGAATATTTTCTTTGGATATTGTGAACAATTTCTCCTCTAGGACTAAAATGGAAAATGGAAGTGACTTCAGAGACCAATAGTTTTGCGATGGTAAAAGCATCAAATATTCAGCAAGACCGTAGAGAATGACCAATAAAGGCTTTGGCTAGAAATTTTACTGAAATCAAGGCGACCCAGTCCCCATTCCACAGAAGTGGAAACAAACAAACAAGACAACAAAAATATTTGAAACGCTATCTCTTCAAAACCCTAGAATCTAACCCAAAGAGGTTACAAGTTGTAAGTTAACATTTTTTACATCAGCACAGCAAAGACACAAAAAAGGCCTCTATGAACAGATGTACTCTATATAAAGTTTTTTTTTCTAACACAGGCAGGAATTATGTTAAATATGGCCTATGGTCAAGTGATGTTTTGTGATGTTAGGTACTGCCCAGTACCTGAGCCAGCATGCTGTGTGCTAAAGGAGTCCAGGAAGACGTTATGTGTTTCTGGCTTAGTCACTGACCTAGGGCTTGGACATGTTTGAAGGTTCAGTCAAACTGTACAGAACAGTGGTACAGCTAGAAGGGAGGATTTTATCCCTTGCAATCTCCAGGGAAGAACCTGGAAGCAACATGTAACATTAATGTTTGGAATGCATTGCCCCTCTGGTTTGACCATTATCCCATTATTTGTTATAGGGCTTATTTAGGGCATTAATTCCACTAAATGTTAGCTGCATGTATGCAGGAAAGAGACAATTACTTCTGATCTATATTTATCAATACTTTAAGGCCCACACAGGTGTCATTGTCTCTTGGAGTCTCAGCTCCAGCAAGCTGAGGTAGCCATTGCACTCATGCTGACACACAAAAAAGTGATCCTAAAAGGCAGTAAGTGAACCCTTAGTTAAAGAGACTGAGGTTTCTGTGACTGACCACTCTAGCCAGAGAGAGAAGAGGTAGCATTTCGCACCTGATGAGGGAGGCCTGTGGAGGTCTGTCCTGCCCCACACGTTCTGGAAATGTCCCAACACATGGGATCTGGAGCCACCTCAGCTGCTCAGTGGGGTTCCAGGAGGTACAAATATCTGATTTGAGTTGCCTGAGCTCTTAAACAGGTTGTGCTCCTAACAAAGAAAATAGCCAATATATTCACCAATGACCACAACTCCAAAAAAGAGCGCTTGCAGGCCCTTTATTGCAGCACATCCTTGTAGGCAATTATAGCTGCGGTTGCCCCGCGTGAGGTCTGAGAGTGGGAGACTGAAGGGATTCCCTAGCACAGAGGGAGGAAGGCAGGCAGGAGGCCCTGCCCTGGAGGTCTGCACTGGCGGCACACGAGCGGAGCACAGATGCTGCCAAACCGTCAGCATTAAAAGAACTCTGGCATTGTTTGCTACTTTGAAAACTGGCTCTCATTTACAAATGAAATCCATGTAATTAATGTAAAGGCACTAAAGACTATTTCACAGAACAACATTGTTTTTATCACAGCTCTGGAAAACCTTTACTAGATATACTAAGTAGTAAATACAAGGTCCGCATGCATCATATCAGCATCCTTGGGAGAACTGATGCAGTAACATAGTTAGATGTTCTTGTTCTTTGTTTTCTGGGATTTTTGTTTATTTTGTTTTGTTTTCACAATTCAAATGGTTTAAATGTTATTAATCTAGATTTGCTGAAAAGGTCTGTGAACCTTTCAAGGAGCCTGGTCTGAGTTTGGAGTTTGTAACAAAACCTGAAACCAGGGAAGTTTCATGTGGTTTTGAATTTCTTTGTGAACATTTCACCTAGATGTAGAAATAGGCTCAAAGTAACATTCCCGGTTTGAAAGTCTGAGAATTTCCCATTCAAAAGGTTCAGGATTGTTTGGTGGTATTTTAAACAAAGAGCAGAATTCATCCATGTGCAGATGAGCTGAACAAGGCCTTCACTTCAGCCTAATTCAGACCTCAAAATAAGGACTTAATATGGTACGTAAGCCTTATGCTGACCTTCTGCACAGAGATGAATGTCGACCCATACAAACATATACTGCATGGCTACTGTTTCAACTCAGGCTATTTTAATGTGGCATGAGAAGACTGAAGGGAAGAAAAATATAGGTATATAGAATGAAAATACTGAGATTAATGCAATACCAAGATTGGTAAATACATTTTTCACTGGTCAGAAAATTTCAAAAGCACTGGTGCTCATCTAATAATGCCTTATGATAGTTGCCGTTGTTTTCCTATAGCTACAAGTCATGGAGCTCTGTAATTGTGCAAGATACTCATCTTTCACTTGAGAGAAAAAGTGCATAGTGCCATGGTTTTGGAAAAAAATGGGAAAAGGAATCCAGATGTATAAAATAGCAAAGACAAAAAGAATCATTTTTAGGTTTAATGATAGGATTTTTAGACCACCTTCATCACCTTAGGACCATGACTTCTTATTTTCAGTGCTTGGTGCTGGCAACACCGGCAGAGGCAATATGCTGGGTTGCAGATTTCAGCATCGGAGACTACTAAGTGTAATATGTATAGTTCGGTCAAATTAGGAAACGCCAGAGGCTCTGACGTGTTACCTGCATTTGGAACAGTTGTCTGCTTGCATTAATGCCAAAGCTGCCACTTAATACCCATGAGCTCTTGTAGAAGAGGCGATGGGTGGCTATCTGCACAAGCAATGGGCTGATCCAGGCTATCGGCCCATTGCTCGTAGCCACCCAATGCTGAGGGCAGGGAAAAGGTGTCAGAAGAGCACGCTACAGACTGGGCCACAGCAGATGTTGTGGTGGGGTTTCTCATCTGCTGGCTGCTCTGGGCAGCTGTCTAAAAGCAATTTCTATAGACTTCTGTTGCTATAGCTATGTTGTGAGTTCTAAAACCAGCTCTCTCTATCGCAATATTCAATTAAACTGTGTTTTCGTGTGTATGTTTCGGTTTAGTTGGGACATGATGGGAAGCAAAAGCAGTTTTCCTAATATAAGCTGTATCTGCTCTAGAACCAGCTCTTTGCTTCAGGACACCTTGTTATTTCACTAGCAGTGCTCTCCTGATGTAGCAGTGCTAGTGCTATCCCTACCTGTCCAAGAGAGCTAGGAACACCTTCCATATCCTTAATAAGCAGAGGTTTGTCTAGCCGTTTTGCTCTGTCCCTTTATTTCCAATCTCTAGGCACAGCTTTGTCACCATGGGGAGCTCAGGCCTCCCAAAAGAGTCTTCAGCTGGTGAAAATCATTTTGAGTTGACTGAATCACTTCATGGACCACATCAATCAGACAGGCCTTCCAGTCCTTTCTTTTCCTCTTCCATTACCCAGTAGGATAGGGACTGGCTGGCAGCTCACAGCAGCTTCTGCTGGCAACTACTTCTGAGTTTTATTTAGGCCTACTCCATTACTGAAAAGGAAAACAGCCCCTTCCCACTCTCCAGATGCTAATCCCCTAGGACTGGTCTCTGCCCCCTCCAGAGCCCACGCTCCCCATGCATCTTCCTTTTTTACTAAGAAAATTTAATCCGTCTCTTCCACATCCAGGACGGACAAACAACCCTTGCAAGCAAGTCATCCTTAAATCCTCAGCAAGACCAGGAAGAGAAGTGAAATCACTCCAGCTGGACCCTAACCCAGAGCCCAAGAGCAGCATCCGAACAGCACGGCTTCTTCCCTGTTAGAAGAGAAGGTAAAAGTGCTCTGCTAGTCCCATCAGGTGTAAAACCAGGAATGTAGATCTGTCTCGTGGGAAGCCCTCGCTCCCCTTTCCACAGCTGCCATAACGGAGGTGGGTGCGGAGGCGAGCGCAGGGATGGTGTGGAGGGAGCAGGGTGCCCCTGTGCACCGGGCACCATGGCGGGTCAGCCACGCCGGAGAGAGACAGAGAAAGACCCGTTTGTGGGAGACAGCATAGCCGGTGTATGAGAGGGAGGGCCCAGTTTGTGCTGTGTGGCCACTTTATGCCCTCCCTGCCAGCATAAAGAGGCTGTAAAGCCCGTCTAACATCCCCCCGGGAAATCCCTCTTATGCAAGGGGAGTCCCCGGCAGCTGTGGGCCGGGGTAGCTGGCTCCCTGCCATCCCCTGCCGAGCCGGGGCTGGGGAAGTGCGGGCAGAGGGAGGTGTGGCTGCCGGGGCGCCTCAGACATTGCCGGCTACCGGGAATGCCTCGCCGCGGCTGCTAGCAGCCGGGCTCCGGCGGGCAGCTGCTGGGGCTCCGCGGAAGCAGCGCGGGGACGGGGCACGTCTGCGCGGCCCTGGCCGCCGCCGGGGCCGGGACGAGCCCGCCGGCGCGCGGGGCACTTCCACCCCGGCCATTTTCCTCAGGCGGGAGGCGGTGGCGGCCAGCGAGCCTCGACACCGACCGCCCGGGGACGCGGCGCAGAAGCCGGCCGGCGAGGGCAGCCGCGCAGGCCGCCTCTGGCCGAGCCGTGACACCCCCCGGCCCCCGGCGCGGAGGCGCGGGGCGGCCGCGGCGGAGCGGCGGCGGCCGCGGGCGGGGGAACCTCCGCCGCCGGCTCCCTGCCTGCCTGCCCCGCGGCCGCGGGCCACCGCTAGGCCCCGGCCCCGGCCCTCCCCCCGCCACCCCGCGCCGCGGAGCGCCGCCGCGCCCGGGGGAAGCCCCGCCGCCGCCGCCGCGCAGGGAGCCCGCTGCCCCCGTCCCGCCGCCCGGAGGAGCGGGAGCGGAGCCGCGGCGCGGGCGCCTCGCCGCCCCCCGCGGGAAGCGGCGGCCCCGGCGCGCAGGGCCGCGGAGCGCCCCCGCCCCCCGCGCCGCTCCCCCTTTGAAAACTGATCTTTGGCTCTTCGCGTGAAAGTGATTTGAATTTGGCTCGGCGGCGCTCTGCGCAGGCGTCCAGCTGCTGGCATGCTGGCTCCTTGCAAAGCAGCTGTTTTGGGTTTGAAATTCCAACATGGCAGAGGCTGCAGTCAGTCTTCCCTTCAAAAACTTGGAATGATTTCAAATCATAGGCACCTTCACTTAACCCGAGCCCCCATTCATCAGCAAACACGTCGGATCGATGCTACTCTAACCTATCGGGTTCTTGTACCAAATCTCCAGGTAAGAGAGAATCTTTTTTTTTTTCCCCCCTAGTCTTCCTACCATCGTTTTAAATTTTATTTCATCTTAAAGCTCTCCGAGACAGCCGCGTATTTTTTTAATCTCCGGCTCGTGCCCTAAATATTTTGCGTAATTCGCAGTCGTTTTCTGATACTAAACACTCCGGTCTGCTTTCCTAATCGCAGTCGAGAAAGTACAGATATACAATCGCAGTGCATGGTTTTTCCTCCTTGATCATTGCCAACAATAGTAGGCAGATTAAGAGTTCGCGATTGCAAGCTCCCTCCCCACCTCCTCCTCCTCCTAATTGGATTTATTTTTAAGTTGCATTGAAAATAATAAACTGCAGGTAACGCGGGGCTGGACTTTGAGGCAACTAACTTCTGAGCAAATAAGTGCAAATAAGAATCTCGCAAAACAAAAGTTAGGTTTAAATTGCTATGTCTTGGCGGGGGGGGGCACGAATATGTCAGAGGAGCTGTTGCAGTAAAATGTAAGCACATCATCTTGGAGGGGGTACAGCGTGGTGGGCGTATTGTTGGCTCGGAAGGGAGAGAAAGATGTATAATTTAATGGTATATACAATCCACTGATCCTATTACTATCCTCCCTGGAGCTCTTGTTAGTTTCAATGGGAGTGAGTGAAATTGACATGGACTTGCATTCCTGGTCATGTGCTTTTTTTTCCCCCTTTCTTTCTTCTCTTGTGATCTGAGATCCCCTTTTTGTTGATGTTGCTTTCCCACTTAATTATATGCATGTAGGTTAAATGAATACCTGACGAAAGGGCCCACGTTTCAAGGCAGTGACATTTGATAGCTGAGAGGAAAAGTGGCTTTAATGAAAAGCAACCTTTGGAATTCCTGCTTGTGAAAAATCCAATTCAGCTTTTTGTGCTGCCAGCAAGAAATGATCAGTAGCACCAGTGTTTATGGTATGTCCGTTTTGGGATCTACTTCCTTTGCATCTAAATAGCAAAGACAAATTTAAATAGCATGATAATGCACCGAGGACTCTGCATGCAAATATTTTGTAATAAATATCTAATGTTTAAAAGTATATTTTCACTTCTGTATATATAAGCATTTTTTTCTCTTGCTATCATTTGTTTATCATTTCTGCTTCGATTCTAGCATTAGTTTTGTCCATTGTATTGATCTCAGTTGTAAAACCTGAAGTTGCATGTTACTAGCATTGCACTATATACACCACTGAACTCCAGTGGTATGTAAATTAGTAAAACTCGGTGACTGGAGAAGGGGAAAATGCATAGCAATGAATATATAGACACCTATATGTCTACGTACTTGTACATATATGCCTAAAATGCATCTTTTTCTTTTGCAAACAAATAATTTTTGAGTTTTTATTTGAACTCTAGCTGCTTTTCCCTCTCTTACTTTCAGACTAATCATCTATTTGAGGTTTTAACTGATGTGGGGTGGGAGAATGTTTTGCATGTAAACAAACAAAATTACTGTTGTGGCCGATTATTTAATATGATTTAATAAGTGGTATTTTATGCTCAGTGTACAAGAGTCTGGTTCCCACTGCTCTGTTCTCAATGTGTCACAGAATGAAATAATCAGGTGCTGAAACTGGCTTCATTTTAACGGTCACTCTCCAGCCCCCCACGCCACCCCCTCCTCCAAAAAAGTCAGATAAAATGGAGCATGGGGAATTTCAACACATCTCCGTGTGGTGCAGTAGATGCACCTCTAGGTATGCAATTAAGGCAAGGAACTAACAGCAGAAGAGACTATTAGTCTGGTTTGTGCAACCAAAAAGGGGGTATGTTCACTTTTAATTGCGTGTGGTAGCAACAAATAAGGATGGAGAGAGACCCTAGGAGAGAGAGCGAGCATGTGTGTGTGTGTGTGTTTGGGATAAGGGGGAGGTCTGGCGTGTGTGGCTGATGATCTCTCGTAATAACATATCTGAATGCAAGAAATAAATTGAGAGAGCAGTTGCACAATGTACACTCCTATTTTGGTGCTGTAGGTGACTATATTGCTAAACATATCCTGGCTGCTATATGATGGGAGCGATCTGATTGCATTTTGCATTTAGAACTTGTTGACTTTGAAGCGATCAATAAGGCGACTGTTTATTTTAGATGCACATAATTTGCCCTGAGAAATGTTTTGAGGAGGAGAGCGAGTGAGCGACAGCAGAACATTTTTTTTTTCTTTTTTTTTTTTTTTTCCTAGAGCTGTTGGAGGAATGTGATTGCCAGATGGGAGATTTCCCTCTGTGATGTTAAAGCTGTAATATATATTCAGAGCAGATTGGACTGCTGCTTGTGATGAGGAGGATATTACATTTATAAATTTTAAATCGGGAATCGGACAGTATGCTGAGAGCTGAAATTGGATGGTGTGGACGGTTTGGACTGTTAAATGCAGTTCCCAGATAATAATAATAATTACAGTAGCAGTAATTTATATATGTATAATAAACATGATACTATTAGGCAGCTATATATATTCTATGGCACTTAAGTATATATTTCCAAATATGATTTCTCCTCTCTTTCCACTCTTCCCTGAAATGTTAGGGATTGGAGGTGGTTGGGAGGGGGGGTTAAAAGCCCACTGTTAGGAGAAATCAAACGTAACCAGGTTCCTGTTTGAGGAAAAGTTTCACTACAATCCTTGTTGCGGATGCACCTCTTTCTGAGTTTTTGTTTTGCCCATGTATGTGGCCTGACAGTGCCACAATCCTGAAAGGCTGGAAAGTGGGAACTAGTCACACTCGAGCAGCTCTGCTGTTGCAAATTAAAAGTGTGTTGTGGTCAGGAAATGAAAGCTACAATGTCTCTTTTGAACAAGTCGTTTATCAAGAGAAACATCTATCAAGCAGTGACTTGTCACATTGATCCTCTAAAAGTTAGGTCCGAAGTGGAAGCTGCTTTGATGTTTTTGATCCCAAATTTATAAAATTGAAAAAGCTGGAGAGAGTAGGACCGATTTGCACTTAAAAATGACTCTGCTCTGGGCGTGACAAAATCATCAAATATCTGTGATACAGAGCTGGTAAACCAAGGAGGTATCTGATCTTCTGCCTAATTTTTATTTTCACATTGAAACTTCAGCTATGCCACAGAGGCATCTCTTTTCATACTTCTAAGGATCCTGTCTGTATGGCCGTGCATTATTTCATCGGGGATATTTTCTTGCTTAAGAATACATCTGTTGCTTCCAAACTGAACATTTTCCCATTCTTTCTGTGATGGTATTTATAGAGTTCAGCTTGAGAAGGCAATTTCTTTTTTTTTTGCTCTCATCTCAGTCTTGTTTCTTCTTCTGTATTTGTAATCTCAGTTTCCACCTCTCCTCCCCGGGAAGCAAAGTTTCTTTTACTGCCAAAGTAATGTTTATTGCAAGCAAGGTACACTGGAAGATATCTGTTTGCACAGCTTAAAACATGTTAAAAGTCCTGTTAAGTGTGTCTTCCCCTTCTCATCCTCTTTTTGTTTCCATTTTTGACATATGAACCGCACTTTCATTCTCAACAGAGGCAGTGTATTTCAAACTGAATATAAAGTTGAGGTTTCAAGTAAAAAAAAAAAAAAAAAAAGACCAAAACAAAGTCTAAACTGATCTTTTACCTCTACTTATTTTCAACCATTTGAATTGTTTAGCAACTTTTTAGAAAAGTTTTCCATTTTGCATGAAGTTTGTGTTTGGTTTATCAAGGAATCCCTTTGACGAAAGAACGTTTTGGTGTTTGTTTGTTGTTGGGTTTCTCTTTCTTTTTTTCTTTTTTTCTTTTTTTCTTTTTTTCTTTTTTTCTTTTTTCTTTTTTCTTTTTTTCTTTTTTTCTTTTTTTCTTTTTTTCTTTTTTTCTTTTTTTCTTTTTTTCTTTTTTTCTTTTTTTCTTTTTTTCTTTTTTTCTTTTTTTCTTTTTGGCTAAGGTACGAGTGAAATCTTCCTTAAAACAGGATGCTTTGACTTTTTTTCCTCAGTGTCATAAATGAGACTAATACTGCTTATGGATACTTGATAGAGACACATTTGCAAATAGGCAGCAAACAGCAGCGTGGTGGGAGTTTTGGTGAGTGCTATACTTGCTAATTAATCATGTTTGAAATGAAGGAATCATAGCATGGTCATAAAGGCGCATTGTTGTTTGATGTTTGTAACAGGATGTGACTCCTACACGAATCTGGCGGGTTTGGGGTTTTTGTTGTTATTTCCCCCCCTTCATAATAAGATACCTTCAGTACTCAAATCAAATTGTTTCTATTTATTGCAACATCTGTAAAAGCACAGGGATGTTTGCTTCTCTTGTTCTAGCAGTATTTTAGAAATATGAAGATTTTATTGTTATTGATATCTTCATACAGTTCAATGGAAAAAATGACAGTCTTACGACATCATTTGTTCTTTAAGACTTTTTTGTTTAAGCAGAGCCAAAAATTCTTCTTTTTTTTTTTCTTGATATAAAAAGGCTACTACTGTTTTTCTTACAATTCATAAAATGGCACTTCATGAACTTTTGTGCCCTACTTGCTTACGCATATGTAGTAAGGGATAGCAGCTAAAAATATATTTCAGAATAGTTTGTATATTAGCCCTTTAAACTGTAAAACACTTGGACGGTGTTTTTGTTGTTTTGGTTTTTAATATGGTTCTTATCAGATGTGTCATCTTTAGGTTTTATTGTTCACCTTTCAATTAATAACTACTATATACGATGGAGAGAGATGTGATAATCTCTTTCAGACTGCAAAGCTTTAGTTTCAAAATTTAATTAATTAATTAAGGCTATTTTATGCTGCATGAAAAAGGTTTGAAATCTGTTCCTTTTTAGATGGACTCCTCCCTTTTTAAAATATAATTCCTAGAGGAAAATGGTTCTGTACAGTTCCTGTCAATACGTTTTTTTCAATGAATGCATACAAGAAGCATTGAATATAATGACTGATCTTCCTGTAGTTTTAATCTTCAATTAATAGGCTTATCTGCTTGTTAGGAGAGGGTTTAATGGTACAGAATCAGCATGAGATCTGTGTATATGAAACATTTGTATGTTGTTTATAACAAACTGAGTTTTGATCTAACATTCCCAGATCTAATAATAGAAATATTTGGCTCTTTGCCCTCAATCAATATATCCCTTAAGAGAACAAACTTCACATAATACTTTCATAAAGTGCCAAATGTATTGGTACCGAGTTGATAAATTTAATTACTGGGGTTTTACATTGATTCATTGATCTTCTGATTGGAGGAAATTGTTCTGCAGACATTTCTGAAGTATTGAGGAATATTGTATGTCAATAAAGCACTTTTTTCTCCTCCTGAGTCATTGGTAAGAAAAGGCATAAAAATAACTATGAAAAGAATTTGGGATAAACTAAATAGAAATTCTCATGTGTTATTAACAGAGCAGATGAGAAGCAAAACACTATGCATGTGGAAAAAAAATCAACTTTGAAGTGGAATTGTGCATATTGGGCCCACCCCTTAGTTGGTGTAAAATAGTTTAGCTTTAAAGAGCCACAGTAATTTACAGCTCCCAGAATCTGGCCCACTGTGGCTTTTTTTTGGTGGCTTTTTTTTTTTTTTTGTACTGTTCTTTGGCTTATTGGAAGCTGGTTTAAATCAGATATTATGGCTACCAAAATATATGGAATTTTAGATAAGCATCTGATCCAAAATGCACAGTATAGCTATAAAAGTAATTTGAAGAGCTGTAAATTCAGGATTGCGTATCCCTGATATTGTTGGAGAGTATTAAACTCTTGCTGCTAGAGATGCTATCCTCTAAGTGAAAACTTATCTTCCTTACGGGAAAGATCACTTAGGGAACTCTAGGCTGGGAAAAGGCCTGGAGTTTTTTTGTTGCTAAAATAATAATAAAAAATTTCCAATACATAGAATCAGTTATAAGGATCGTTTCCAGGTGAAAAACCTTACTGGAGTACTTGGCTCCATTTCTGTGAGGCATGTGACCTTTTCACCCTATGTCAATGATATTTTTATGGAGTGTGTGAGAAATGCGAGCATAAAGAAAATTCCTTAGGATCATTCAATTTTTCCTAACAAAAAAGAGGAAGAAAAAAGAAAAATCTCTGAATCTCAAAACAACATATACATCTCCCTTAGTGAAACTGTATTCCTTTAAAGGATGATAGCTAATACAGAAGAACAGAGAAAATCCACTTGCAATATGTTACCATAGGTTCGACAAATACAATCTTATCCTTCAAGGAGCAGAGAGTCCTAGACTGTAATGGAGGTCAAAGGAAATCTAAGGCTTTCAGTCCTTTAATAATTGTACCTGCCACCCCCTGATCAGCATATTAAAGAGAATGCGTGTATATGTATTATGTTTCTTAGAAGATAATTTGTATTTGCAGCAACCTACTAAATACAAGTGGACTTCACTACTATTGCTTCTAAATACCTGTTGATGTTCATCTCACTGTGTGACAAGTGAGGGTAAAATGGAAAGAGAAATAGTTGGTCAATCTTGGTTACCAAAGTCTTGAGAAACTGGGGGGGGAGATCAGGCTTTGACAGGTCAGTTTGAGAATGTGAAGAATACTAGAAAGTGTGATCTGCAGAAAGCACCACTGATTAAGAGCATACGGAGACATCTGCAGTGATGAAAATGCGGAGTCTATGCTTCTCTCTTGCTGACTTATATTGCTACGAGGTATTGGCACGCACAGTATGGTAATAACAATATAGTATGTCTGTTCTTATAGTGCTAGTAACAGTGCCTGTCAAACATATCATAATACTGAACTATCTGTTTAATCATATAAGCAGCACTCCTCACTACAATGGTTATTGTATTTGTACAATAGAAAGAACAGCCATGCATTATTATGTTTAAATAATGGAATAAAACTTTGTTCTTCAAACTGTTTTTCTGCATATGGAAAAAAGTTTCATCTCTGTCAGCTATAATTAAAAATAATGCAACTACAGATGACTGTCATGTCACTGGCTGATTTTTTTTTTTTATAATAGTCTATTAAGCATGTAGTCTGATGTGCCATGAAATGCTGAAATAGCAATTACCAGTCATATTATTTAACTGTTACTGAGAAACTGTTTTCTCAGTTCTTTTAAAGTATAGTGCAGCTACTGCTAGTATGTTGTTAGTTAAATTTCAAATATCCTGAAAGTGACGTGGAGAAAAATGCTGAGATTATTTTGATGTGATAGCAAACTTTGGTGATACAAGTAAGTCCATTTTTGCTCCAGGTTCCTTGAGATCACATATTGCTTGACTTTTTGTTATCTGTTTTTAACCCTTTTGTATTCTACTTTTAATGTGTCATGTACTCTTTGTTAAAGCATATGGTTCATTTTCTGTATATGAATTGCTCAATGCATGAAGATGTATGCCACAATTTATTTTGTGTGATTTTTTTGAATGTGTGCATGTATCAAGCTGGTTATAGATTGGTGATGATAAACTGGTTTCAGTAATCTGTATCTTATTTGCATTAATACTCCAGCAGTAAGAGCATACTGTGGTCAAACTTCATGATCTAAGACAGCTGTCTCACATCCAATTAAGCAGGGTCTGAATGAATGATTCTCTGGAATGGGTCATAATTAAACTTTTTGTTTCTCATCTTCAGTGTGATAAAATACTTAACGGACACATAAATGCATGTTTGCGTAACTCCTGCTAATGTGAATGGAATTTGAAAGTGAATATTGAGAGGAGATGGGAGAAGGGGCTGGACCTGGTGGGTTACGGGGGTTTGTGGCAGGAACATATCTTCATGCTCTCATTCAAGGGGTTTTTTTGCCTGATTTAGAACAACTGCTGTTTACCTTTTAATGTGTTGGAAATAACATCCCTATTTTCCTCTGAGAGGTTTTTCCTCTTTTGTGTCCTCCATTCTAGCATACAAGCAAGTCATTAATAAAAAAGGATTTATGCAGTGAGTTTGCATTATAACTTAATAAAACTTTGAGAACTGTACTGCTGCAAAGGTATTCCTAGACAGTACAACAGATGTTACCGTGTGTATGTTTCTTCTGGAGACATAGTGAGGGGAAGAGCCAACAATTACTTTATATTACTGAAGTGACAGCAGAGGGTGGATGGGAATGATAAAGTTATATGCAGAAATTATTAATCCCTGACAATAGTATCAATATTGACATTTAAAATCTTATGAACTGATAGCCCTGCTATACAAACTTCTGTGATAGCTGTGCTTTTAGATGAAAAGTAGCTATTTATATACCTTACGGCTCAGTGTGGTCATGTTGAAAGTGTATGAACTTACTCATCACAGATTCTGAGAAAGTGCAGGTTAACGTCCTCTGTCTTCTTTAGACCTATCTGATTACTTCAGCCTCCTGTGTTGACACAGAGAAAGAAACAGCTAGATTCCATGCGGGAAGAATAAGGTTTGCAGGCACTGACTGATATAAGGTATCCCATTGTGATACCTAAACCAAATTTTAAAAAATCAAGCATCCTTTTCAAGTAAAACTTGAGAAACATAGAAAGGAACAGCAAAGATGTATCTGAACACACTTGAAGGTGCACCATTTACTTTCAAAAGAGATCTTTCCCATCACTCGTGGATAGCTCCACCATGAAGAGCGATATCAAAAGATCTCAGAAAAGTAACTATTCTTTTATGTCTTTGGGAACTCAGATGCTTTACAAGATTGTTTCTGAGAAGGAAAAAAATTGATCCTATTTTCAGTCCCTTGTTGTTGGCATTTGTGGACCACACTGCTATATACAGTATTGCAGAAATACACTCTTGGTATATGAATACAATTCTGTTCCCTCTTGCAGCTCTAAAAGAATAGTGCAGTGTTGCTGTATTCAAACTCACTTTCAACAGTATGCTTTTATGAATCCTTTCTTGCATTCTACAATATTGTTTTATTTAAAATACGTATGGAGTTTGGAGAAGATCTTTAAACTTAATTGATAGGTCATCTGCATGTTTAAAATGGAGAAATTAGAATTTAAAATATTGTGTATTTGGTTTTTATGAAAGTAATAAAGGCTTAAAGCCGCCTGTGATGATTTGTGAACTGGATATCCCCATTCAGTCAGAAAATTGCTGGGTTTAAACTAGCAAGATTCAGTTATTTTTAATATGGAAGGAGACTGTAAATTTGCTAGCTCTTCAGCTGAACGAACACTTAATTTACAAAATCAAGTGGGTTTGTGTTTACTAGTGTTCGATCTGCAGCTTTACATTGAGTACATATCTATGCTGGTGCTGTATTAAACATACTATAAACAGGCAGATACTTTGTTTTAAAGGTAGTAATTTTTCATGTCTTTATAGGATTTCTGATAATTCTTTATTTCTTACTCTTCGCTTTCGATAAAAGCTGAAATAAATATATTTTGGAAACTGTTCATGCAGCAATGAACCTTTTTTAATCACTGATTTTCACTTTGTTCTTTGACTTTCATTCATTTCATTTCATACTCCTGTCCTGTGTAGGTGTTCTTTATGCTACAACACTGGTGTATTTTTCTGCTTTCAATTTAAAAACTTTAGCGGTAACAGTAAATTAGCTGATACCATGGTAGTCCTATCAAGAAATTTAATCTATTATTCAGATTAATATTAGTGTTGGTAGAGAGCTGAAGCTGAAGGTCAGTAAATCCTATGTAACGAGGTGTATAAAACACTTCTCATTATTTGGCCCCTAGCATTTGTCAATGCGACAGTCATATCAAAGGCACACCTTAATATGCAGAGAATGTCTATGTTGAGACACATAGTGAGGTAAGTTTGAGAAGCATTTGTTTTAAGATTTTTATTTCTTTTTAAAGGCAGATGTAGGTAAAATATATCTCATCATGTGCTTATAGAGACTGTGAATAACTAGCACCTTAACGAATAACATTCTAAAAGTTTTCGCTAGTTAGAAACATTCAAAGAGTTATAATGTGATATTTCTTCCATCACCGAGCAGATCACCCATGTGGTGCAGAATAACAGACAAACTGACACTAATATTCATTTGGAGTAATAATTTTCACCACTGATTAAGGAAAGATGTTTTGTTATTGAGTAATTAGCAAACACACTTCTTCCCCACCGCCCCCCCTCAAGATGTCAGCTGCTCAGAGATAGTAAAAGTCGTTGCTTTCATTCATGACAGGCGAGCCGGTTTTAGCTAAAGTTACTGTTCCTTTCTGTTTCAGAGCTGCTACAACAGCTGCAGTTTGAGCTTGAAAGCTCTGAGTGGCTGAGATAACATCACGAATGGTATTGCATCTCAGCAAGTGCAATTCAGGCTGCCACTTTTGGGTGCTCAGTTATCAGAGGCGCCGAGTCCCTGCAATTTGTATTGACTTTGGATATGCAGGTGTGCAACAAATCTTAGAAGCCAGGTGATGGGCGTTATAAGGAATTTCCCCAGAAAATGGTAGGCATTAGCTTTATGGGTACTTCTTAAATGCTACAATCTCCCTCTTGAGGTGTTAATGCTGTAAGATGGGGTAAGATGCTGTAAGATAGGGCTTTTGATTTTTTCCTGGTGGTTGTATGAACACATTTTACATTAATCAGGACAAAATTTAGTGTGTTATGTAAAGGGGTAACGACTGACTCATTTGTGATTTTGGATGGGAAACTTTAAACTCAGTTTGTTGCTGTGTAAACCTTCCAAGGAGCAAAATGTTGAGTAAATGATGCTGTTCTAATTGCAAAATCTCCCTTAGTTACCTTCTCCCTCCTCCTGATCCCCTTCTCCCTTCCCCCTCCCCCCCCATGGCTTTTTTAAACAATTATGGGTATTGTGCTCCTTAATGGTGCATAGTTACTGTAAAGATAGATGTCCTCAAATAATGAGTTTCTAATAATAATCAGAGGGAGTTAGATTAAACTGGTTTTGTATAGCAATCTTACAGTGTGAAAAAGTACACCTAAAATCCTGAGATATATTTACAGGAGCTAAGCCTATTTACAGAGGACTAACCCAATTTTGTATCTGTGCATGTGTGTGGGGACGGGAGTAGAGGCGTATGTTTGTATGTGCCTACATTTTTGTCCACCTACTTTAAAGACGTCAGAAGAAGATTTTTTTTTTTCAGTACAGATTTCTATTTTGCTTTCTGATAACAGAATATGTTTTAAGATCACAACATACTAATTAGCTTCTGTGTTTACACTGGAAAGCTTGCATCCCTTCGAACGACTTCTAGGCGTGCTCTTCTTTCTCTCTGTTGCTTCCCCCCGTCTTTTTTTTTTTTTTTTTCCCCCTCTGAGAGGCTTATTACATTAGATTTGTTGCTTTCTTTGTTCAAAAGTTCTGAAGGGAAGTAAATGAAAGTGCTAAGTACAGTAACAGATAATTGTTAGTTTAAAGAGTTGTCACTACATTGGCTAGGTAAAACATTTTTCCTAACAGGTACTGGATCAGCAAGGCCATACAATAAACAGAGCAAAATAGTTTAACTTATGGTTTAGAAATACATATGCCATTTAAATGGAAACAAACTCCCAAATCTCCCACATACCTTTTGGGGTTTGACGAACAAAAGCTCGCTTGTATGCTCCAAATTCCCCTGGGCCTCAATTTGCAATACCATTATTTAAGCCTGGCTGATATAAACCCATTGCAGAGAAATAGAAGCTCTCCTTCCTGGCTTTTCAAGGCCATTCTGTGCCCCTCTCTCTCTGCCTACCCACGCCCCCCAGCTCCCCCCGCCCCATTCCCAGCCTCTTGGTCTTATCCTGCCACTGTGAAACTCTTTTGTATTTGAAATACAGTAAATGTAGAAATACTACGCTTCTAAAACACAGAAAAGTGCCATTCTGCATGGTCTTACTGACATCTCTACCAACACACATATAATTCTATCTTCTGACTAAGATCAAGGCTATAATCACTTTAATATCTGTTGTGTCCTCTACCAGGTGACCTGCAGTCTTTCATTGTAAAGATAAGAGACTCTGATATCAGAAGTTATTTCTTCTCTAAGTCTGATCTTACAGAAAATACTAACCATAAACCGAGGAGAAACTTGTGCCCACTTAATATGCTCCTGGGGTGCCAGGCTTTCTGGATATCTGCTCATGGGTACAGTACTGGCATTGTCGGATGCTCAGCTGGAAGCTGTTCTGGAGCAGGACTGGGTTTGGGTGTAATCCCTAACTGCTAACAGTAAATACGGGAATCACTGTAGCTTGATGTGGCATTGAGTACTACAGCTGTATTTATTTTGCTGCTAATAAAATGGCAGTCTAGTTTGTCATTAAGAAGCTTGTCTTTTTGAAATAGCAATTGAGGTGCAGTTCTGAGCTTTTGACTTAGTACCTGTTAGTGGGAAGAGCTAAGAAATAGATGAGCTGCCTTCCTGAACGTGGGTGGAAGGATGGTGAGTAATACATGTCTTGGCATGGCATCTGCCAGAAGCATTTTTGGTTTTGGTGTTTTTTTTGGGTTTTGTTTTTGTTTTTTTCCCTGCTCTAGTTTTGAAAGGTGTAAGGTATTCTGATAAGCAGAGGGGAAAAAACAAAAGGGAAAAATACTTCCAAGCAAATCATTATAGTATATCTCAATGACTGTGCTCCACACTTAGATTTAATTAGAAGACAACTGCACTGGAAAACTGGTCATTTTAGTCATAGTTAACGACTGGTTCTCTCCTACCCCCAATCAGAACCGATTATATGCTGTGTTGTATAATGTAATTTCTACAAGAATATTAAGTATGAATAGGCATGATAGTATTGTGTAGTTGCAATAATGAGGTTTTCATTAATGATGTTAATTTATCATTTAACTATCCTTTCAGAGGTGAAAATAACGATTTTCCTTGTGGTGTTTCCTTTTACCCTATATACCAACCAGTATAAAATTGGGGTATTTTGTAAGTATTTTAAGCGAAAGAGTGTGACTGCATAGCTATTAATATGTTCATTATGTGGTAAAAAGGCACTGAAAGAAGTGAAACCTTGTATATCCATGTTTCTTGTAGGATAACTACTTTCAGGAGGGATTTCTTTTATGTTGTAATATAATTTACTAGTGTACAGTTTCTAAAGTGTCATGGGTGGTTCAATGCTGGATTTCAGGCAAGCAAGTTTGTTTCCTAGTTAGCTGTAATAAGACTTACTTGCTGTCAGCAGTAAGATAATAAGGGTAAAAATAATGTACGGTTTAAGAAAAAAAAAATCTATCCATTTGCATTTGTGCACCAAATTCTACTCGGTGATACGCTTGTTGGGCTGAGCTATTAAGTGGTCTGTGGGTTGTATTTCAACTAGTGTATGTTTGGTGAGGTATGTCAGAGCTTTTTACCTACTGCCAATGCAAAATTTGACTGTTGTTTTACCCTGAGATGTTTTTGCCTTTAAAAAGATCCACACTTTACCCACAGATCCACACAGGTGGGTGGTAAGAAAATTTATCATTGTTATTTGTAGGGTGTGGCTCCATGTTAGAGTCAGAGTAACCTGAATCTGAACTGATGCTGAATTGATTTTTTTTTTTAAATTTTGATTCCAAAGCCCAACTGTGGGAATTAATATATCATCTTAAAATTTCAAATCTACATTTTATGCACTGTGCCAAAGCACCCATGAGCTCATTAAGCAAAGACTTTTTCAATTATATCTTGTGTTTATGCATGTATTTATACTTGACAGGAATCCTTTAGAGGTTTGGTTTGCTGTATTAATACTTATAGTGTCTTGGAGTACATAAAATATGCTTAAAAAAATCCAAAGAGTGAGCACCGCTTACAGCTCCAGTTCTGGTCGCTTCCCGTGTATTTTCGTAGCTGCTGAGATGTTCCTTGGCCGGACATCCAGCCTGTAGAGGGCACGCCAGTAACCTCCTCCGCCAGACCCTCATCCGCACAACCACCTGCCCAAATTTTAACGCTGGCACCTATAGAGAGAATCCCATTTGTGTTGCCTAATAACATCTGTGTGTGTATTCCTCGTTATTTCTGGAGTTTTGCTACAATAAGTGGTATGCTTTCCTTTCCTTTTCTTTTTTTAATCTGGGGGAAGGCTTTTGTATTTGTTATGCTGTTTGCTTTTTTTTTTCCTCTAGTGGTGATCTTTACGAAAGTAAAGACTCAAATCCACTATGGTATAATCACGTGGCTCACTTACAGTTATTCCTTCACCTGGTAGAAATCTTTAGGTATGCACTGCTCATTATTGTAGTAAAGACTACAGAAGCCAGCGCACAGTATTTGAGACTTGCAAATTCAGGTACTAAAATTTATTGTGTACTAAAATCTAGATAATAAATAATTCAGGTGGGATTAAACAGAGTTAACCCTCTTCCAGTCACCTAGGTTCGATTGCTCAACCCTTTTCTCTCGTGAAATGCCGTGTTACAGTTTTTGTTCTCCTATGGACTATTGTTACCAACGTTGATATTTATGTGTAGTCATACTTGTTCTCCAGCTCAAATGTTTGACCATGGTTCTCTACTCCAGTATATCACTATTAGAAATCAGAGGGTATCCATTCAAATGAATCTGATAGTCTGCTTCAAATTTTTCTTAGATCTACTGAAGTAGTACAAAAGAGCAATTATTCTTGGATTTGGTACCATAAATTAAGACATGCCCCAATCTATAGTTTAGTTTTGGTCTAAGAATGTGAGTTTGCTTAGGGAGAAATATATATTCAAGAAAATTTTGTCACACAGGGTGTCATTAACCAAGTATACAACCTTTCCTAAAAGTGTACTGGTTTAACTTGGGTACTTTCTGCTTGAGCATTTTTAAATATTATTTTGCCAATTTGAATTGAAATGTGGTTGGAGCATGTACACTTTAGAAGGAGGAAAAGTATCTCCTGCTGATGACTTCATTAAGTCCTCCATGTAGTTGAACAGATAGGCCTGTTACTTTGGGCAAACTTTGCTTTTTAATTGCATGAATACAGCATTTTAGCTATACATTTATTGTTGAACCATGAAGCTTAACTGCATTGTTGAGTTTCTACATTTCTGTACAACATAAGGAAAAGAGAAAGAATCCAGCAAAAGTGAAGGGGATTTGTTTTGTTTATTTTGTAGGTCACCTGTCCTATAATCAGGAGATCTATACCCAATTCCCATTTAGCTTTCCAACCTTTTCTTTAAAAGTAATTTTTAAAAACATGAAAAAGCTGTTTGGTATACGAAGTGTATGCTATCTGCTTTACGGGTGATACTGGACCAAATTTTGTTGGGGGAGTTTGACAATAACCTGTGAGCAGTTTGGAAGATTTATTTAGTATGTTCCCAGGTTGATGCAACCCCATATGCAAAGTTTTCCATTGCCTCAAAATGTCAAAGAGTTTTTGTCAGTCTAAGGATAATTACAGTTTATGGAGATGCAGGGGAAAAAAGATTTTCCAAGACCGAGCACAATCTGTGAAAGAGCTAGGTCATACTTTTTTTGATCACCTGTGGCCAACTTACTGTTAACTTACTGAAGAAATAATGGTGACATTGTTTTGTGATTCATCTAATCCACTTTCTCCCAAGGGGCTGAGACAGTCACTAGTGTGTCACTTCAACCTTGGACTACACCCAGGTTGCAAACTTGCTCCTTTTTTCGTTGTTGCATGTTGGAGCTGTGCAGTAAACCGCCCAACATACAGAAACCTCAATAAAAAAGGATGTGTAACACCTGGAGGGCAGCATGGTTAACCCCTTTATAAACCTAATCTCTGCAGGGTTAGGGGTACTCTTAGAATAAACTTTAGCTGTCATGGAAAAGGGTTGCAAATATAATGAGGGTATCTGGTCAATCTTAAATAACCAAGTTTTTTGATGACAGAGTTGTTTACAGTCAGAGGCTGCCCCTGCTGTTCCGCCTGGGAGAGAGTAATCTTTTTTTTTCCTGTCTGCCAGTAGAGGATTGGTATCATCCAAGCATATCTCTTATTGTTGTCCTCCAAACCACAATATCCTGGGCCTTCCTCTTCCACCCTGTCAAAAGGGTAGCTTTTATAGCTTGTCCCGAAAGCTGAAAAAATCAGGCTGTGTTGAAGTGAGTGGGGGGAAGCAAGCCCTAGAGCCAGAAACATCCCCATGAGGGGCACGATGCCTGTGGTTCCTCCGGGGTGCCAGTGGGGTGCCCACTGGAGGGCCTCTGCCCACTTCACCCGTGGCATTGTGGTGGCAGGCAGAGCTAACTGACTCTCAGATGGGTCAAAATAGCAGGGACAAGTGAATATGCTGTGAATGTATTGATACAGTTTATAGGATTTTTTCATTAAAAAGTAGTTATGTGAGGAAAATAATTCAAAATTAATTTTGATGGGAAGTATTAAAGCACTGAGCAACTCAGATGTAAGCTGAATGGATAGTCTCTGATTTTATCACTGGAAGGGTGTGTGTCGTCTTTGGTCTGAATTTAGAAAAGTGTGATTTTTGTCCTTGTGGTGGAACATTGTACCTCTTAAACGTAGGAGAGGGGAGAAAAATGGCAAAGGATTTTTTTTTTTTTCCTCCTGAACAAATGAAAGCAAGAGCAAAGCCATCTTCATTTTAGAATTCTGTCTCCAAATTTCCCTTTAAACCATTTTTAATAGAAACAGTAAGTTATAAATCATCTAAGCAATTACCTGAACACAGAAGGAGTGGGGCCCAGCTTGGGCTTCAGCCCCAGATGTTTCTGGACTACAATAATGGCCCAGCCCAGATATTTACAGCTTAATTTCTGTTCATGTGCACTTGTCCATAAATGGTTCCTTTTCCATTTCCAGTTCGACAACTGAACCACTTATAGTAGAGAGTGATTTAAACTTGAATGATGGAAAAATGTGAATAGAGACAATTTACCTTTGGAAACTTTGAAGTTCATTTCCAATATTTAAAATGTAAGGTAACTCTTGAACAGAGAATGATTGATCAGTAAGTGCCCCCTTTTAAATGTTGTATTCTGTATTTTTTTAATCTACAAACATGTATAAAATCTGATTTTATACTTTTTTTTTTCTTGCTTAGCTTTGCTGCAGTTTGCAGCAGAGACTACTTTTTTCTCCTTTTAATGCTATGCCATCTAGCACTACTCGCATTGCAAGCCAGTGTATCTAACATCACTCCTCTCCCCATTCCCGTCCTCCTCACTGCTCCTCCCAACCAGCCCCATTGCTTGAAACTAAACAAATTGAAAATAATGATTGGTAACCATCTGCTGTGCTGAAATTCCACGTACAGCAGTTAACTCCATTTTACAAAACAACTTCAATCGAGTGAATTACAGTGCTGTTCTTGGTGGCAGCAGATAGCAACAAGCAGTTTCGAGTTCCTCTAGACAAAGCAGTTCGCGTAGGGAGCGTTATGCGGAATCAGTTGGTGGTGGGAGGGGGGAGACTTTTGCCGTCAGACAGTCCAGTGTAATGCATTTGAAACTAGAGTCTAACCATGGCCTAATTGTTTCATCTGATTAAAAAAGAGGCCAGTCCATAAAACGGTGCGGACAGGCGATCTTGCAAACATGCGCCCTTTAGTTTGGTTTTCTGTTTCCGCAGCTGCAGTGCAATGCGCTGAGCGGCGTGTTCGGCTTACAGTCACTTTCATGTGACTTTTGGAGTGCCCAATGAAAACCTCAACCAAAAATTAGATTGCGTAGCTTGTCAAAGTGTATTGAAGAACAATAATTATTCATAGAGTTTCCACTGAAGAAACTCTTCTATTGATGCAGAACTGTAACAAGAAGCACTCTAAATAGAGACGGACTGCCTAACAGCAGATATTCGAATAGCGACAGACTATGATGTATATATTAAAATAGGTACCATTATCATCTATGTTTTTAACTCAATTTCAGTTATCTGAGCTTAGGTTTTGATCATGTATAAAGAAAGTTGCTTAAAATGGGCAGTATATTGAGTTCAAAGGACCCATACAGTTCATAAATTCTCTGGTGTCTACTGGATTTTTCATCAGGGAGACTTCCAATAAAAATGATCTATTTTAGAAATAATATTGTTTAGTAGGTTGAAATGTGGTGTAATAAAATTAGACCTTCAGTCTCCTAAAGTTACTACTTAGATGGCACCCTTGGGATGGTAAAATGGCTGTATAAGCAGATGAATCAGACAGTTTCACTGATGGATACATTTGTCAGTCTCTGTTACAGATATAATATATTCTTATATCTGTAATCCTGACACTGTTACATCCAAATGAAATCAACATGAGGTTGTCATCTTTAAGCAAATATGTTAAGTGTTGTCTTTTGTGCTTTGGATTTGAAAGAAAGGGGCCCAAGGGAGCCAGCATCATGCAAATGGAACAAATCCCATTTCTTCTGAGCTGTGCTGTTTCCCCCTTCATGGCAGCTGGCTGTGTTATCTTTGTGTGTTTCTCTGAGTGCTGACAATTCTTTCAGTGATCTAAGTTAGGGCACATTAGAAAGTGGAAGCAGCTGTCTGTCGTTATACTGAGAGACGTGTTTGCTCTACTGCAAAGATGAAGGACCATGAATCCTTGACACACTCTCTCCCCCCTCCCCCTTTACTTTCCAACATGATCAACATTCAGACGCACAGATTGTCTGCTTGGACAGTTTTTTGTTCTGACTGACAGCATCTGGCATAGACAAATTTAAAAATACATAGCATGCCATGCTTGGAATTGGAACATCCCTTCTTTATTAATCTTCTCATTTAAACCATTCATTTACATTTCAAGAAAGGTTACAGCTTGATATGGTTGAAACATTTATTTTAAATGAATAACCTCCTAATGAAATACCTTGAATGAGCACCAAACAGTCAGTGTTCATTAAAAATTACACCTGATTAGTATGGCCTTGGAACTGTTGCGAAGACATAAGATTTCCCCGTTGTCTCAATCCATAATAAAAAAAAAAAAAAGACAAAAAAGAAAATGTTTAGCACATGTGAGTGTGTGTAATTTATTTTTTTTTTTTTACCACAGAGCTAAATGAGAATGGTGTTTTCACTTGCAACCCCCCATCATTTTCAAGAGTACCATGTTATAAAGCAGTAGCCTTTAAAATGCTATTTGTCTATTTAAATCTGGTTTTGCTGGAACAATACATTTGAAGGAAACGCCTAAATGCTGTTTTGTTTTGTTTTATTCTGCTAAGGCATTTATGATTTGAGAGACAAGATGCTTTACGATTTGATGTAATCTGAAATCCTATATATGTTTTTCTACTGGGAAGTATTCACATGTTTGTATACAATACTTTACTAGCAAAATAGAACTGAAATGGTGGACCACCCACTGAAATGTTTATGCACGTGCACATGCACATATGCACACGTACATTCTGTGCACTCTCATCTTCATGATCCAGGTTAGCAATGCAGACATGCTTGTCTAGCATTTATGTAAAAATAATATGAAAATTGGCTGTACCAATCAGAATATGGACTTTGAGTCCAGGAAGGGAGGAAGAAAAACCTCTTCTTGTACTAGGCATTTTAGATGCTTTATATCACTGTGGATTGCAGCTTTAAATACTCACAGTACAGAAAAAAAAATCTTCCAGAAGAGGGGGGAACCCCCAGTGTTATAATAAAATAGAGGACTGTTCAAGTGCTTGGCAGTAAATATGTAAAACAAGTATCCTGGCTTATTTGGAGAGGAAAGAGGTGCTGTAGCAGACAGGCTCAATTAACAATTGTAAGCAGGAGAGGACTTGTATTCCTTCGATAAATGTAGGAGAGGTCATTTGCTTTAGGATAAATTCTGACAAATTTCAGATATAGACATAAAGGCTGGAATAAATACGACAAAAGACTTTCAGTTGCACATCAAGCATTTTGAATTTGCAATGGCCGTTTGCATTTTTTCCTCAGTGAATAGATTTCTTTTTTATTAATGTTTTCCTAAATAATATATTTTTAAATTAATTGACTGTGAAACAAGCATTTTGGGACAATAGGAATTTTAATACAGGCTTGAAATATTATTTATGCTTTTTAAAAAACTCTCTTAGTAATGCCTAATCTATTTTTCTTTTTCTGGAGGAAGCACTAAGACAGTAAGTTTTCAGCACAGGCTTTACTATGGTAGTTATGTGTAATCATAGAAATGAAATCAAATTTTACTTTAAATGAAATCATATTTTTCCCCCACAAACTGTTCCATTTATGTGATAAACTTCTGGTTTGAATTTTTTTTTTAATGACTAGTTATAAAGGCTTGTACAGATATGCATCTGTAAGCAAACTGGGAATAGGTTAGAGAACACAATTCCCTGGTGTAAAAAGCAAGGTTTAGCAGTAATGCTTTTAATCTGGACTTGTAGAGGATTCGGGAGCATCCATAGATCTGCTTCAGTAATTACCATACCCCAAGTGGCACTGGAAGAGACATTTGCCTAAAAACTTGATGTCTTCATTACACTGTTTACATTTTAATTAGAAACATGAAAATTAGTGATTCATACGGACAACTATAGTTTAAGTGGGCTTGCTCACCATCCAATAAATCACAGAGGGGGGAAAAAAAAGGGGGGGGGAGGCAACCCCACAACCTGCATCTGCAAGCGACAAACCCTCTCAAACCTTACAGTTGAAACAAATAGTCTACTAGGAATCATTCATGGGAATAATGTGTTGGTATTAGAAGCTGGTTAAAATGTGGTTTTTATTTTATCAGAGATGAAATTTCCATGTAAATTAGCAAATGTAATTTACAAATAAAGCTACTTGCATGCAGTACTACGTGTATGCGATGACACATATATAGGATATGCATATGTAGCCTCTGTGTATGCATGTATATAAAAGTGTAGCTGTATTAAGGAGAAGAATTTGTGTAGGAATATTTTGGCAGTGATGAGCACTACGTATGGCTGCAGAGAAGCCCGTTTAGCCTGTTCCAGTATGTCTCCATAAATACGTGTAAACATTTGTATAGCTGCACACAGAGATGTGTATATACAAAGACACACGTGCGGGCACACGGAGACACGTCGGGATGCGTTGATAATTTCCCCCTGAATTTTGCATGTACCTGTCAGCACCAGTGGCCTAAACCCCCTCCGGCCAGGAGTGGTGGGGAGAAGCAGCGGTGCCTGTCAGTGTCCCCGCCTGAGTCAGCAGCAGGGCCAGTGCCTGCGCCGGGCGACAGTCACTCATCCAGCCCTGCCCTCCCCGGGGGCCGCCGCCTCCGCCGCGCCGCGGAGAATGACCCCTCTGTCTGGCACGCTCAAGATGCCGAATCGCACCGCATCGGTGTGCGAGTTCAAATCCCTACTCCTGAAGGCAGAGCTGGGATTCTAGCTAATGACTCAGAGATACAGGGGGTCAATGCACTGGTGATCTGGAGTACTGAGCCATCGCGCCGGCTTAGTTGTACTTTTCCCCCCTCCCGCCATAACTCACTGTCTTACCCTCCGCGTGTCCACCCCCATTCCCTTATGATAAAAGTGATGATATGCAAAATTGCGTTTCTTCTCCAAGAATACTTTATGGGTCCTATTACTTCGGATTTCAGTTTGGTCCGCTCGATTTGAAAAAAAATGTTTTGCCTGGGGGGGCATGGGGGAATTGTTTTCTACACTATTAACTTCGTGTTACGTTAGTTCCGTATAGGCTGTTTTGGGCATTATGCAAATAATACATGGATAACAAATTTCTTGGAATGGGAGAGCGAGCCTCAGTAGCAATAAGTAAAAACTTGTTGGTTTAATATTAATGTCTCTTTCTTTAAGCAAAAATCAGGAAGTTTCCTTCTCCCTTGCTTTTTAATGGATTTCTTTTTGTTGGACTCCTTAAGATTTGGAGGATAATCTCTTTCTAGAAGTCTCATTCTGCATTCTGTTATTTTCTTTATATATAGATATAAATTTGTATACCTATTTATAATTCTTCCTGTGTACCTCAGATTTTTAGACAGTACATGATATACATCAGAATAAGCATTTTGTAAAGATGTTTCGCATTTGCCAATATGAATCATATTTTTGTTCTTTCGTCATTCAAATGGTATTTCTGAGCCAGAGAACAAGTAAACCCAGGTATATCTTGTGGCTATTTTAATGCTTTATGTAAGCATTTCGTATGCCAAAAATAGACAATAGTGTTTCTTTTTTGCATTTGTTTTAATAATGCTTTAGTTTATGACAAACACTTTTGCTTAATCGGAAGATTTGTTTTCTTTTTTCTTAATTTAAGTTTTTATCAAAAGTTACTAGTATTGTCTCTAAATCCTGGTAATTTGGCAGCACTGCAATGAATTAACTTGGCTGCATGCTTTGTAGTGTGATTGACTTAGTGACAGTACTCTGTCTTCATTTGTTCTGGTTTTTCTTTTTTCTTTTTTTTTTTTTTTAAACCCGTCTTTTCGGGTCTAGGCATGTTAGAAATGCGACTGAACAGAACTGTCTACATCTGCAAAGACAGAAACATGCTGCTTGCTTGTACGTACTGCAAAATTCTAATAGTTTTGTGCTATCTGTTAAATTCAGTGTGCTTTTTGCATTGTGGCACGGAACAGTTGTGCTGTGAGGGAAGCTGGCTGCCTGCCAGCCATCGACTATGAAATCCCGGGTACCTGAGAGCTTATCAGTTCTTCTGCTTTGTAAAAGAAAAAGTGATGAAAATGTTGGTAAACTGCCATGAAGGTTTAAGGCTGCTGGAATAAGGAGCCGTGTAATCAGATTGGAAAATGGAGCTTGAGATTCTCTGCATGGGAAGCAGTCGCCTGTGGACCTACCGAGATGCTGTGCAAGTGCCCGAGCTGACCACTTTGTTAGCAAATCAGCTTGTTTGCTGCAGCAGCAGGGTGGAATAGGCTAGTCCTTGTGATGGTATGTAACACAAGTAGTATCTCTTGCTTTGCACAATGTAATCAGCTTGCAATTATCTCACTCTACATTAACCTTCTTGATATTTTTCCCTTTTGTAAGGCTGTGCACTTTAAACAATTAACTATAGAAAGTAATCCTTCAAGCAAATCAAAGCAATCCTTTAATTTTATCACCCTGCTGAAAAAGTATCAGGTGGTCAACTGGTCTTCATCAGCTGCTGGAAATTCTCAGGCTCACTGTAGCGTGGAGGGGTTCTTTAACCCATTCACATTTAGAAAAATGTCAAGATTTTTTATTTCTCACATAATATAATGCTGCATCATGAACCTGCAATTGGAATTGTTTTAATGAAAAGCCTTGGGAGAGCCCTTTCCTATACAGACAGCTTTTACGCTTCTGTTTGTTTAGGCATTTCCATACACTACCTCTCAGAAAGCTTTGATGACACAGCCACTTGTACTGATAATTCCACTGCTTCACCTCCAGTGAACTTGATTCACTAAGGTTGGAGAGAACAAGGCTATCGTTGCTGATCTTGTGTGTTGCTTTTTAATCCTCTGAAATAAAAGCCAGATAATGGGAAAATTTGTGTAGTAGGCAAACTTCCTTTTAGGTAGAAGAGTAAAAGTTTTAATGCCCTTCGTAGAAATGTGGAAGCTTGAAGTTTAACTAAGGAAAATAAAACCTAAGTCAAATTAAGGGTGCAGAACACAATCTGTCTTGCTGCTGTTTGAATGGCTTAACCACCCAAAAGTCTACTTGATAGTTTGGGGTTTCATTACAGGCTTGAATTTTCCAGAGTCATCCTGTAAAACGTGATTATTTATACCCTGGTAATATGGTATAATAGGAACATGCCTGGTATTTCATGTAAAAGTTTGCTTCTGTTTAAATAATTGTTTGACATGCCTTGCTAATTTCTAAAATTAAATCACTCAACAGTCATGCTCATATGAATAAGAGCAGTGAAATTAGTGACAAAAATGTTTACGAATAATAATGCTGTGCATGAGCCTTATTCATATTACATTCATTATATGTAAATAAATATTGGGGGTCATTTAATGTAATGAACAAAGTGATCTGAAACTTCTGGCCAGATATTTTGTTTAGAAGATATTGGAAATGGTCAGCAGCTGCTTTGCCACCCCCCACAAAAAGTCATTTCAGTCATTTCATTGAATTCCAGTAGATCAGAGCAATAAACTGAATTTATAATATGCGATCCGCTTTTACCAATGATATCTGTGAAAGCAGTATTGACTGGCTGTGTTAAAGTCATCTTTTATCTCTCTTTGTATAATGTGAGCATGTTTTGAAAATACAAAGCCAGATCCTACTAATCACACTACATTTATCATATTTTAATGTTGGCTTTGGCTTAGTTTTAATATGTATAAAAATTCCAGAATTTATGTGCACATCTGTTTCCTGTGCCCCAATTTAAAAAAAAAAATTGCAAAAAAATAAATAAAAAAATAACCTACATACATCTTATGCTGCAAAGATCTACTTTATATTCTTTTAGAGGACAAACTCCATTAGATATGCACTTACTGTACATTGGATTGTAAATCTTACAATTTAATGGTAATTCAGTGAGCAGTTATTGCTTCTGTGGCCTTTTTTCTTTCTTTTTTGTCCCATCTCACTTGTGAAATAGGGTTACCCTTTACAAGTGTCACATCCATAGATTCATCTTTTGTACTCTATAGTTGTTCCTAGTGCATCATTCTAAGTGAAAAGAAAAATAGGAAGCCAAAGCTACAGGAGGGGCATTGGGGGAGGGGGTCTATACATAGAAATACAGCATAGAGCAGCAGAAAGACCAAGGCAGTTTAGCATCAATCTAACAGATTAAAATTTTGCTGTAAAGGTACGTTTTCTTTAACCTCATTCTCATTCTTTTTTCCGTACCACTGTAGCTGGAGTTTGAATTCCCAGGAAGCAGAAATGGTGTCTTAATGATACGAGCCTTTTTGCCTTGCTTACACTGTTAATACTCTTATCCCTTCTCTGATATGAAATACTTTTTGTAGAAACAATATACACATTTGTAAAGAAATTATAAAAGGATTCTCCTTTTGAAGATAATGAGTTCTCTTCAGGAACTGCAGGTTACGTGGAACACAAATGAGCTCTAAGTGGAGGGATTTAAAGTCCTGCTACACCGTTTAATTTCTTGAGGAAAGGAGTTCAGTTCAAGGTTAGCCTGTTATTGTGGCACTGGCAACTACTTCTCTCATTCCTGTTCTTCTGCCAGCAGTACCGCACAAAAGGCAGTCATTTTTATTTAATACGTAGGGCGGTATTAATCACTGCAGTGTTTTCTTGCAAAAATTTGTCTTATCAAATTCATTGTTTCACCACTCATGACAATAATAGGTGTTTAATTACTCAATAAGAGCAGTTTATAGATTCCATTTTTCCTGTTTGCTGGACAAATGGTATTGATTTTGTACTTTGATGCAACATGAAACTGTATTAAACACAATTAGAATTCTAAGGCTGGCAATGTGTATCAGTTATGGTAACTGAGCTCCTTGCTAAAGAAACTGCATCTTCCAAATTTTCACTACATTTAAATTCCCAGGAGAAGAACAGATCTTTAAGGACACTGCTTTTATTACACGAGTTCTTGGTGTGCTTTTTCTTGGTTTTCACTAGCATTTATGATTGCCACAAATTTTATATTTTCAAGACAGATAGTTTATGTACTATTTTTTCAGATAATAATCCCTTTACAGTGGTAATAAGTTGTGCACATTCCAACCTCCTCAACGATTTTACCAACGTCTTATCCTACCTTTGTGCCATACTTATAAACAAGATTTCTTGTGTGAAAAATAAAAACGAAGTTGTACCCCAAGCTTGAGTTTGAACAGTAAAAATTTATAAGACCAGGGAAGACAGCGGACTTCTTTTTCTATTTTTCCTAGAGCTTTCAGTTTTCTTTAAAGGGTGACTATTAAGCCACATGTGGGTTTTTCCTTTTTCTTTCTCTTTTTCTTTTTTTTATTTTTAGTGATTGTTATTATTCTACTGTCATTCATGGCATGTTATTGATATATCAATATCTGCATAGGCTTGAGCCCTTTCTTCAGGTAGGATTTTAGCTGATTTGCAAATGTTGCACTGCCAAAATAATTGTTCAACACTTCCTTTGTGGGTCAGTACATTTTTAATTACAATTCTTTTCTGCTACTGCTGCTTTTGTAACAATTTCCAACTGGGAGTGTTTAATGTTGTCTTTTTTGTTGTTTGTTTTTGTTTCCAAAGAGTCAGAATTAAAAAGCACGAACTGAAGGTGAGCATACTCAAGTCTCTATATCTGAATCAAGAAAAGAAGAATGATTCCTGTCAATTTGCATTCCACTGTACAAACTTGTTTAAGTAACCAAATCTTTATGATCTTTTGATGCTTGTTGGGTTCAAGCTTCTAGGTAAATAAGTCAGATAAAATCCTTAGTGGACGATTCCTACTTTTTCTTTTTATTAGTTTTATTTCTAGGTTCTGCTTGGAGCCTATATTTTTCCTCATTTAGCTCAGTTTGTCTATTTCTTAAAAATACGGACAGAATTTATGAAAAATATACCTTGATTGAATAATATTTTTGAAGACAACATGTCACAGCAGAGATATCTGTGTTAATTTTTCCTGCATCTAAATGTTTTTAAAGTACAGTTGAAATAGATAAGGCAAATGCAAGTACTTGAAACATCTTTTGAATTACATATATAGGTGTGGTGTGTGCTTGTTGGGGAGCATGGTTAGTATCAGGAAGTATACAACATTTAATCACCTGTTTTTCAAGGAAGCAGTATTTTTGCCCTCTCCTTTGGGAACCTGTTCATATTGCATAATTTCACAAATGCTTATTAACATACTTACATTCATGTTTTTGTTATAACTTTTTCAAATCTTTTACAGAGTGTTCCCCAAACTCTGAAAACCTCCGATTCCTTATTTAAGCTTACTTTAAGAGCTTCAGTGGGACTACTGCTGCCTAAACTTAAGGACATGCTTAAGTGCTTTGCTGGGTCAAACTTTATACTGGGTGGACCTTCTTGTTCCTCCTTTCAGACAAATGATTTCTTTCCTATGTGCTCTGAATAACTTGGGAACCAAAGGCTCATTCCATTGTTTGTGTTTTAGGTGGTGGGTTAGGTGTTCTTCGCTTTAAGAAAATCAATACAAATTTCAATTACACGAACAGCAGGTAAGACATTAAAATTGAAAGTGTGTAGGAAGTACATTCTAATCTGTGGTGATGTCTCAGTCATCCAGATGTTATGGGAAAAATGAATAAATGTAAGTGAGATTCTGAATAATTGAATATATTGTTCTTATTTATTTGGATTACTGTAGTGCTTAGAGGTCTTAACCAAGATGGTGACCTTGTTGTGCTGGTATTGTAAAAACATGTAGTGAGAGGCTGTTCTACGTCAGAGAGGTTACATTCTAAATAGCTGAGACGGACAAAGGTTAATAGGGACACAAAGAGGCGCTGAAATGTGAAGAGACTTGCCCAAGGTCATATAGCAGGTCAGTAGCAGAGCTGCGAGTTAAGCCTACATCTCCAGACTCCTATTGCAGTGTCCTATACACTAGATTGCCTCCCCAATGATTAAACTATCTGCCTTTAATAGCTATTGAGGGGAGTAATTGTCTTTGATTTAGCAGGGAATTTTGGACAGTGACATTTGACTGCGTGTCTGCTTGGTTCTTGCATGTCGTAGAAAATACAGAGATACAATTTGATAATATGGAAAGAACATTAAAGCATGACTCTCATAGTGCCCTGCTGATTGCAAATTCAGTAAATACTTTCTGAGAGGTGGGCGCCATTTCAAAAAACGTTAGCTACAACTGTTGGTGTTTCTTGCTGTTTTACGCACGTATTTTTGCTTTTCAGGTGTAGCATACAAAATCAGAGGTAGGGCTAACCACCTTGATTGGCTCTCGGGGAATAATGTTTTAATTACTTCGGCCGAGCTATCCTGAAGCCTGTATCCTCCTTATGACAGTTCACTTCAGAAGCTACACTGCTTCATTTCAGTAACTTTATTACCATTTGGCTCAGAGATTGCTATTTCGCCTTGGCCACAGATTTCATCAGTTGCCCGCTTCACCTTTGTCCACACTATACTTGTGAAATGACCTGCTCCTTTAGTGCTTGTCAATAGTAAATTGCTGCATCCTCAGTGTCCAGGCTGAAGCACAGTAAAGAACACAACTCTTTATTAAATTACTGGATTTTACACTTAGGTTTTTTGGATTAAACCTGAATGTGAAAAGTCTTAATTACCATTTAATACCAAGTAATTAAAGCACTGGCCAGGGTCAACTATATAAAGCACATCAGTTTGAACTGCCACCTGATTAATAGGCTTGGTGATATAAAAAGTTCAGCACAAAAGCATGCTCTGCCAGGGTCACTGCTTTAATAGCTGTGGAAAGTGCAGTTTTTGCTGTAATTCTGTTCTAACAATTGGATCAAAATAATAATTTGTGAGGTGTTCATGGTTGGCTTCTCCAGCGTGACGTCAGGTGAATTATTTGAATTTGACGTCAGTTAAATTGGTTTTGTGGGATGTATTGATGAGCAAACTGGTTTGGCTCAGATCCTTTCTTAATTTCATTTACATTCTTCAAAGTGAACCATCAAGTATAATTTTTTTCCAGCCTTCTCTTCCAGATGAGAGTTAAGTTTAGGGAAGGATAGAAGATGTAATTCCATCAGTTGTGTGTCTATATTTTCATCTGTTTACATATGTGCAACAGTCGATTTATTGTAGCTCAGGTGCTGTATGTGCTTAGGTGTGTATTTGGCTGTGAGTGTGTGTTTGGCAGTGTGTGCACACAGAGTTATACCGAATAGTTGGCTTAATAGTTGTGGTTTTATATCCCTGTGTATATCTATATCCATATCTCCCTGTATTGTATTCTGTTATGAATGCTTTTTCTGCACCGTGCTTAGCCCCAGAGGCTCTGGTCTGCAGGATCATTTGAAAATTGTTCTGCGTTCACATTTAATATAGTGGGGGTTTGTTTTGTTTTTTAAACACTTAACAGTTTATTGATAGGGCCTGGGCAAAATGCTGCACCTTCAGAGGACTCAATTAGCTTTTGCTGGGCTCAGTGTGCATGCAGCAGGCACTCCATGCATTAGCAATTGCAGGATGGGAGCCACAATGACTTTCACCTACTGATGGCTCCGTGAGCATTAATTTTGACAACACCCTACAAAGTAGGTAAGTGTGGCTATCCCCACTTTATTACCAAGGACTCAAGAGGATTAAAGCCTCGATCCCACTGATAAGTGTGCATGTGCTTAGCTCTAAACATGTAGGCAGACCTATGTATGTGAGTGGGAGAGCCTTTTTCAGCAAAGTTAAGGACATATGTTTTGAGCAAATTTCTAAGTGAGCGGAAGATTTCCATGGCAGAGCTAGGTTTTGGGTCTGGAACACTTGGTTCTGGCTTTGCTCTTTATACTTCAGCACCACTTTCAAATAAACTTACAAATACTGGTTTTTATTATTTACTACAACGATTACTTAATATATAATAGCAAGGGTGTCAGCTCTCATATTTCCAGTGAAGACTGCTCACAGTTGTGTGAGTTATCTGCTGTGAATTCACTTCAGTTTTGAGGTCAGTGTGCATCAGGTGTTTTACTTTGCTTTTTTGTTTTTGAACGCAAATTTTGATTTCACCTATGCTCTGTATAGTTATAGCACACAGATCCTTAGCTGAGATTTGGATCTCTCTGTACTGGATGCCTCCAAGCCAAAATTTCCTTGAGGGCACTTGGCAGAGCAGCCCTTAGGCTCCTTTGCTGCCTTCTGTTCCGGTACCCTCTTGGGCACTGGCCGCTGGCTCTGGGGGCTGCATGTGGGTTTTGGGGGGAGCTGGATTCATTTCATCCCAATCTCCGGCCTGAGCTGCAGGAGTCGGTTTGCATCCAGCTCTACAAATGGAGCACTGCACGGGTAGTGAAGGACCATATTGCAAATGGTGCCGAGTGGGGCTGGCACGGTTGCCGCTGAGCCCCTGTTCCCTCCTCTCTGGATGTTCGTAAAGCTCTCCTTTAATTTGACAGTTGCAGAGTGCACATTTTAAGTAATAAATGGGAAATCCAACTTCCACTCTGTTTTTTTGGCATTTGCTCATGATCTGCTTCTGGTAAGGATGAGTGTCTCCTGCTAGATGGGAATGAACACACTGATGTATGTTCACAGGTTCTGAGATACTGTTCAAAGCAGTTACAGGTTGTTTTATCAACCTTATGCTTTTCAGTTTTACTCTTAAAACAGGACCAGCACAGCAATAAATTGAAACTTCAATTGTCAGAGTATTTCAGATTCTGATAAATAGACACAGCAAGCCTAGCTATTTTTTAATATTCCTACTCTGATGAAATAAGTTTAGCCAGATGATTCTGGAGAGATGAACAATTTCAGCATACTGAGCAAGGAAGAGGGAACCTTGTGATGGTAAGTGATTCACTGATTAAACTATAGAAATTATGCCTCAGGCTGTGCTGTACTTGGAACTTCCTATAAAGCTGTGTTCTTTTCATAATATAGCTGATAGACACAAGGCAACATCAAAATGTCAGTCATTCAAATTTAGGCATTCATAAACACATTTCCAAAAGTGTTGCCCTATTTTGCAGGTGTCAAAATAGAGGCTGAGAAAAATTGCTTGAGAAGCACCATGATCTAGCAGACAGTGACTCTTGTGGTAGTCAGATGGGATTACTGAAGCTCCAAGGTTAACTTGTAAAAGGGTTAAATTTTGAAAAGGTAGTGGGGCCAAAAAAGAAAGGATTTATTAGTGTATTTGAGATGGTTTTCAGTTCAGTCAGTAGTAGATTGATGACAATAACACCAGCTTTCTTTTTTGAACTGGATCTAGGCTTCCGAAGCATATTCATATCCTCTGGTAGAATCTGTTGGAAAACTATCCACAGAACTCCAGATCATCATGGCTGAAAAACCTGGACCGCAAAAATTGGTGTGATGATAAAAAGAACCCATTGTTTTCCAAGTCCTTTGTTCCAAGACTTAGTTTGACAAGTTTCAAACAGCCCTCCTGTGAATACATGACAGAACTCTGAAAAAATAGAGCTCAAGTTCTCTGTCTTTAAATATGCTGGTTCTATATTCTCAGAGATTTAAAAAACTAGCCACTAGCTTAAAATTGCTCACTAACTCATAAAGAACACTTTTAATAGGAGCATATACGTCAAAATGCTCTGTAGAGCCCCCCCCCCCCAAAAAAAAAAAAAAAAAACAGAACTAAAGAAACAGCAGCAGGGTGGGTTTTGCTTTTGGTTTTTTATGTTCTGGAAAACTCTCCAGTAGGCAGACTAACTACATGACATTTTAGCCTGTTCTGAGGAGGCAAAGCTTAGTAACTGGAAGAAAAATAGAGAATTATGATAAAGGTTGATACCCAATCTAAACAAATATTTGAATGTTCTTTAACGTTAAATTATAGCCTGTTGAATTTTTCAATGTACAAACCTATTCCATACAAAGGAAGGTGCTGAGTGCAGAGATATTTCCATTGAGTGAAGTGAGTACATCTCAATTCTGATACCTGCTTGACACAGTTGAAAAAAAAGAAGAAAGAGTTTGATGAACAAAACATAGAATTGTTTGGCTCTATTAAGAAATGTCACCATTTATCTAAGTGAAACTATTAAGCCATAACCTGTATCTTTTCTTTCACCTTTGTGTATGTCTAGGTTAAAGGTTCAAACCAATCCTTTTCATGTACATAATCACGGGCTGCAATTAATCACAATCTAGTTCTTTTAAAAAGAATCCATTAAGAAATCATGCCAGATGAACAACCACTAAAGTAGAAAATCTGATGCATTAAGAGTTACAGGCTTGCCATGTAAAGCTTGTGTAGCATTTAACAACACTTAGAAGAACATTAGGAGTAACTTACGTGTTATGGCTGTATTCACAGGAATTAAAATAAGTAAACCAAGCCTGCATCCTCCTCAGTAGGAGAGAACATTGATTGTCACTGCGCAGCAAGAAAGCCTTTGCATGATCTTATGACAAAATGGAGGATGTTAAAGTAATGGTTTACTAACTAGAAAGTGACCAAAACTGCAAACCAGTTGTTAATGTGGAAAAAATGTTTGTCTTCCATTAAAAGAATACAGAGGAAACAGAAAAAAAGTCATTTGCTGTCCTGGAGGGAGATAAACTGGGTCTAAGTAAGTTATCTGAGTTCTTGCGTAGCATTGCGGCTGCCACAAAGCAGCCCTGGCAGGCTGCTCGCTAAAGCATTGGGCAGTTGAGGCACATCAGCTGTTTCAGGTACCTAAACAGTGGGTGCACTGACCAGGAATCTGGTATCTGGAGGACCTAAGTGAGGTAGGAACATATATCTGAAATAAAAAATGTTTGCAAGCACGATGACCATAACAAGAAACATGCGAGCGTAGATTGAAAACCTGCCTAACTATCTGTCTCTTGGCAGAGGTCAACCGTGGATGGTAGAGAAGAGTGTGAGATCTCACAAGTGTGGAGCTACACAGGAGCTGCAGGCATTGCGGCAGAAGGAGAGTGAGCCCACACCGCCATAGGCACTGTGGGACTGGACCGCAATGCTCAGCAGGGTATTAGTTTCCAAAGGGATGTAACTTTGCACTGTGTAAAGCTACTGAATGAGAAATAAGAAAGTTTTAACTGATTGCCATAATGTCTAGCCATTGAAGCAGATTTAGGGAGGGCTTTTTTTATACAGTGGACAATTATTAGTTATTAGCTGGAAATATGCTAATGAATCTAATAGGAATAAAATAAGAAAGGATTCCATAGAAATTGCTCAAACTATCTCACTTAATAGGCAGTGATAATCCTTCTGTAGTTTTTTTAATCACTCTATCAACTTCTAGAGAAGTAATATTTTTCGCCTGTCAAATTTCATAGATTGGAAATGTCTTAAAATTATAATTTCCAGTAAATTTATGTAGAGTTTTTCATAGGAATACATATGCTGCTACGAGTACTGAATTAGAAAGTTTTTAAAAGGAAATAATTATAAAAGCAGAACCTTCCAAGACACAGTCTTCATGGAATCACTCAGTGGGAAGAGTCTTACTTGTGGTACCTCCAAAAAAGTTCTCCCTGAAAGAAATATGGTATTTAAGAGAGATAAGAGAATGGTAGACTTTGTTATCTGCAAAAAACATTACAATTTTTTTGACAGGCTCACAAAGTACAATGGTGTGGTGGAAGGAGAGAGAGCTGCTGTATCCTAGCAATATCTGATGACAGTTAGGAAGAGCTGAGAAACATAGGCAAAGGTTTTGCAATGGTTGTCCTTGGTCTGAAAGGCCCCGTGGGCCTGCTCATGGGGCGCTTGACAGGGAGCCAGATCCTGGGGTTATGTTTCTCAAGCTGCAGGAGAGTGGCTGTGGGACGCTGTGGTTGTCTGCATCTTCTGGAGGTTCACCTCTGCATCGTCCTCGCTCTGTCGTCAGACTCCTCTACGCCTTTTACTGTGCAATGGTGGTGGTGGTTGTGGTCAACGTCTGGAGGCAGAGGGGCGGCAAATGCAGTTTTATTATGTTTATGAGAGTTGTACCTCTGCTAAGTCAATAGTAGTTGGAGAGAGAACTGGAAAAAATGTACAACTCGGGGAAACTACCATGAGTTTGAGTTGCTTTTGCATCGTTTGCAGGATAGCTTTTCAGTAGCAATCTTTGTGTTGCTTATACTGTAAAAGCCTCCCTCATCCAGGAAAACCATATTTAGGTATGGTTTTGATTAAGTACATAAATAAGTTTCAGCTCCCCTAGATGGAGTCTAACCGTGTTAATAATTCGTTTTTAACATCTCTGATGTAGAGTGCTTTCTAGGAAAAAAAACTTTTTTTTTTTTTTTTACTTATTAGACCAGGTCATGTAGTTAGAAAAAAGCAGACAAGTTTTCAGCACTGTGAACCTTCTTTTAGGTGAATATGTGAAGTTATTTGAAATCTCTCTTCTTAAAATGAAAGCATTTGTATCACATGTGAAGTCCAGTGCTTTGGAAGTCATCAGAATGTGAAATAATAAACTTACATGTAAAACTACTAATAAGAAACAAAACATTTTCAGTAGCGCTTAAATGTGTTACGGAAATGTCAAAGAATATTCCCTAATATCATGTTGCTGTGCCTTACATTTCCAGGTACACTTCAATCATTAAATCCTGAGAATTGGCTCCAAATACTTCAAAATTAGGAACCCCTTTGCATAACTTTCATGTTCAACTCTTCTTACAAGTTGGCAATTAGAGTATTTAACCTTACTCTCCCTCTGTTTATTAGAAAATGCTGGTTTTTTAACAATTATAAAAATGCTAAAGCAGATCAAGCGGTTATTTTGACAAACAGCTTGAAACATTCTTGCCTAAATTCCACAAACAAAAAAGCCAGCTAAATAATCACCCTGAACAGTTTTTCACAGGGACCTCAGTCAACCTTTATAAAGGATAATTACACTGGTGTTTTAACGTGGGGCAAAGGAAATGATAAAATTAGGGCATAAGAGACACTATTCCTATTTTGAGAAGGTAGTAGAATAATTGGTAAGGCATTTTTATTGCTGTTTTCTTGTACAGAGGGGTTTTTTTACTTTCATATGGTTGGATGTTTTTTCCCAGGCTCTTGAGCCTTGTGTTTAGTGGCACGAATCTGGGCGGAGTAGGTAAGAAACTGCATTCAATGAGATCCCCCGATGTATTAATAGTACATTTTTGAAGTTGTGGATGTTTGTGTGTGTTTTAACTCTGCAGTTTCTGTCACCTCCTCCCTCACTAACTCTCTCTCCCTGTGCCTTGAGTCTGGTAGATGAAGAACTTTCTTTTAAATGCTGCCAGCACTTTACCAGTTGCTACAATAAAGTAAGGACTGTGAACCATTGGCTGGGGTAGGTCCATTGCTAGCTGACGCCTTTTGGGACACTGGAGTGAAATGCTAGGTTACAGGGCTCTTCTGATGTACCCAGATTGGAATCAGCCCATGAATCACATGGGCTAAATTGTCTACACAAAATACATTGCCCCACATAGTTTACATAATGTTGTGTAGTAGAAGTAAAAGTACATTTGGCATTTCATCCTTTCTTCTTTTATACATCTGTAAATACAGGGCAAAACTAAATTTTTCAGTTTTGTACTGCCTTAACTTGACTGTTTCAATTGAATAAAATTCCAGAATTAAAACAGCGATGCTTCAGACATCTTACAGTCCTGAACGTCTTTCCCGGTGTTGCTGTAATACTTGTGTCGTCTACTGTGCCATCACTTCATGAGATCTAAAGACTGTGTTGCAGCAGCAAGAACAAGCATCACTAGAGTTGGTACAGAACTGGCATTTTAAAACAAAGTAAAAAACATTCATTGCATTTTGCTACATTTACATTTATTTCGCAGTTTAGATTTTTTCAGAAGAAAGATTTATTTTTTTTTAAATTTGCTTGCTTTCAATGAGGTTTTTTTTCTTGAATTCCTTGTTGCAAACAGAAATGAAGAAGGAACTTAACTCTTCTAGATTCAGTGTCTGTCCTGGTAATAATGTAAATCTGTGTGCTAAAGGAGAGTTTCACTGCTGGGGAATGACTGTGTAAACAATAAATACGTACGTAAGGGAGTAACTCTGTCGGACATTTAGCTACTGCCTTATCTTCTTTGCCAAAGGATAATTAAAAAATAAAAATAAAAATAAGAAAATTTTCATTTAATCTTGCTTGCACTTTTCCAGGCCCACTGTGATTAATTTAAAACACTTAGAAATTGTTTTGAAAGGAGTCGTTCCGTGCAAAATACAGGCATGAATTCATAGTTTTGTTTTGGCTTTTTTTTTCAGGATTTGTTTGACAGAATTTCACCTAACGTTCTATCCAAACCAGCAAGCTTCACTTAGTTTCAGCCCCAAATTACATCGTTCGACCCCAGTAGAAGTTTCCTCCATTTCAACAAATCGAGCCCAAGTTTGTGTGACAGTCGATAGATGAGGTGAGCTGATGAAGGTCTGGGAGGCATTGCAATCAGAGTGGCAGGTGAGGCAGCTCTCAGTGAATGGATTTGAAGGACTAAATGTGAGGGTTTAGAAACGGAGGAATTGCCATAGTGGATTACAGCCAAAGTCCATCATGAAAATATCTGAAGTTTGCCAGTAGCTATCAGAAAACACATTAGAGAAAGGTGTATGAAAATCGTAGTAACAATCAAAACCAAGCTGAGTGAGAAGAATTGTATCAATTAAGTCCAGATCTGGTTTACAAAATCTCTGCTTCCTAAAGTTTTTTTTCTGGTAATCTTAACACAAGGCAGTTTATCTTGGTATAATTGAATTGCACACACATCATCAGACTGGTATGAGTTTTCTTTTCTTTTTTTTCCCCTAGCTGTGGATTAATGCAGTTAGACAATGCATTCCCTGTGAACTATGAGTTATCAGCCAGTAGATACTGAGACTAAGATGAAGAGCAAGGACTATTTTTATTGTAATCAAACAGCTTAATTGAGTTTGGGACGTTTGTTTTGGGTTAGATAGAGTGGCAGGATATAATTGTAGGGAAAGCTGAACCTCCCTGTACTAAAATTTGCTCTCAATATGGATGCTCTTAGAAGGACTGGATAGCTACAGAGGACTCAGTTACATGTTACAAAAATACACGATTCATTTCAATTGGTCTTTCAAGTTTTCAAAATTGTATTTGTCCTCTTGCTGCACTGTTTTTGCCAGTGTAAAGATCAGAGGTTTTATTTGATTATATTTTGGTAATCTGTTAAATGAGACTGGGTCACCTTGCCCCATGCAACATTTCACTTCACTGCTAAAACTTAATGTCATCTTTTTATCTTTCACTGAGTGGATGTCAGAGGACATAACATTAATATAAGGCAGCCATCTCTAATGTTTCGTGAATGGCCTTTAAAAAAACCTCAAAAAACAAACCTAGGAATTAAAAATTGACACTAGGCTAGTGAATTTAGTCACCTTTCTCAAATGTTGAATGGTTTTCCATTTATGTATCTCATCTATTACAAGACCTATTCTTTGTCAGGCAAGGCTATTAAAAAGCACAGTTGGCTTCCTCAGATTGAATATATTGTTTTTCTTTTGGGGTCGGGGGATGGAGAGACTTCCATGAAAAGGTGGTCAAGACTGAAGATAATACCCCAAAATAAGGCTGGTAGCTTTTCAGTGGGTTAGAGTTCACTATTAAAAAATGTGAGGCCTGGGATTTTGTGCTTTGTAATATTGTTGTTTACCTCACTTTCTATGCGTTAAAAATTAGGGTATACTTTCCAGCTCTATAGGGATGTCAGATAGGTTAAATCAAGATCTTATAAAGTGTTCTAAAAAAGTGCCTACTATTAGTAAATTATGGGGTCTTTGTCTCCATTTTTTATATACTGCATTTATCAAACGTACTATTCCAAAACCATGTGGCAATATATACAGATGTGGATAGTTCTGTATGCTTTATATTTTTTTCTGTTATATGTCTACAAATTTATTTAGAGATATCAGAATGTTGGGTTAGATACAGCTTTTTGTAGCAGTATCCCTGCATGCTAATTTTTATATATGGTTGAAGATACATAACGTTTACTGCTAAAACATGTGAGGATGATGTATTTTTTGCATTCCCTGATACTTAAGGGTAGGAGAACTCTAGTTAAACTTCTGAACATTGGAAATTTCAATGTCTAATCCTTCATTGGACTAATTGTGCCATTAGATTAAAGCATAAGAGAGAGAGGGATGGCTATGGCAGTGTGCAGGACTTATCCATGAGCTGAAATAATCATGAAACAGTCTGGATGATGTAGTGAGAGGTTGTATTCATGTTTCAACTGTGAATATTTATGTCCAAAACTGGATTAAGCTACTAGTGAAACTTGCTATCTAATTTATATGTAGTAGTTTCAGAAAACAAGAGTGGAAGAGACCTCTAAGATCATCAGTCCAGTCATCTGTTATTGCAGCAACCATGTCAGATAATCTCTTCCCTAAATTTGTTGAGTTCCATAAAATTTATGGAGCTCCATGCTTAGCATTGATTATCTCCACAAAATTGATATTTTACTTGGCAAAAATCAGTGTTAATAAGTTCACCTATATTAGCATAGTAGAGTTTTAGAAATTACTTGCTAGACATACTGGCCAGATAAACAGTTTGGTTGAGTTAATTCATTCCTAGTTTCTAAAATAAGTGTGCAAAGAACTGACAGCAGTCTCTTCCCTCCATGCAGTTCTGCTGTCTTTTAAGTACACACCAAATGCAGATCTGCCCTCAGCGTTGGCATCCCCCTTGGAATTAGGTGGTTTTAACAGACTCCTCAATTTCTTTATAAAATATTGGCTAAGATAGGTGGCTTTCCAGACAGATTTTGTGAACTAATAGTGACCTTTACCACAACCAAATGACACCGTTAAATTTCCTCAGCCCTTTAGACTCGATAACTATGTTTTGTTTGTTTTGGTTATTAATGTGCATTCTTTTTAATTCACATATGCAGATGTAAAAATCTATCACCATATGACAATATGTAGATTTGTGGCAGTCCCAAGAGGACCTTGGGTCCATAAACCAGTGGCTTTATTATGTAATGCTGCATAAACGCTGTATTTTCATTTGTGACAGATATAATCTTGAACCTGTATTTTTCATGTTGCTTAAGTGTTTCAGAACATCATGTGTGAGAGAATGCATCAAAATGGAAATTGCTTCTACAGAGGCAGCAATAAATATTGGTTGGGTATATTGCACTGTTGGGCTCCATGTGTTTTAGGATGTTCTCAATTCTCTTGCCCTAATCAACACTGTAAATACATGCTGCATTTTGTGGTCATCTATTTGTTGGATTAACAATTTGGGCCTTGCAGTTTTTACCATACATTTTGATTCTTTACTGTATATAGTCATGGTTATTTAAGAGCATCCCCTAATGAAATTACTCTAATATCTCCTGTCTTCTCCAGCTGCTCAAAGAAAGGCAAATTATACAAATTCTGTGCATTATATGTGGGGTTAACTACGAGTTATCTGAAGATTAGCTAGTTAAAAAGCTGAGAAAAATCTTTACATTCATGCAGAAATCTGTATCCCTGTGACACATGGAAATTTGCCATCTTCTTATTTAAATATTGGGAAGGGCTGTGGTTTTTTTTGTTTTAAAGAAAGGTACTTGCCATAAAACCTCCAGCAGAGATTAAAATACTTTATAGTGCATTATTGAAATACATCAATATTTGCAGTGATATATGATGTAAAAAAAAAAAAAGAGCAAGGGGCAAATATGTCTGATTCTGACAATTTTGTGCAGGAGGTTTTAGACAAAATTGTTGGCATATTGCTTCTATTGAATATTCCCTTAAAGGATTTTGCTTAAGTGATTTCCCCTTTAAAGTCTTTATAAACATGTAGTTCATGTCCCATTTTTTATCTGCTCTATGCTTTAAGCCGTTGAGTTAGAATAGAATCAATCATAGTTCCCCACCTTGTCTTTCAAGTGAGCATAGTACTGTGATGGCCACGTACCTTATTTAGTTTTAGGGCCCTTTATTGTGTCAGTGATACCACTGTGTTTCCTGTGGAGCCTGAGTACTCTTATGAATGACTTTCCAGCACCAGATGTAGTATATACCAATTTTCTATTGTATACTTTCCTCTGTGGATCAATATGGATTTTAATTAACAACCTAACAAAATTTTAGTTATGCTTAAAGGTCTCTCTCCCCTCGTATCTTGCCAGGATCTTGGTCTTCAGCAAGTTCCTATCATACTAGAAATTGTCAAGAACAGACATAATTGAAATCCCTTTTCATTTATCCTTTGGCAAAGACACTTTTCTTTTCTTTCTTTCCTCTTCAGTAGATATGCACGGAAGTTTGCTAACTGGGGGGATGGAGCTGCAAGCCTACTATAAACATCAAAGGTGACTTGATAACAGAGATTCTTGGAGAAGTTTCCACCATACTTGGAGTGTCGTGACACTGTTTCATTCAACTGCTTTTCTACATTGCATTACATTAATAACCTCCTTGCAGGTTTCTTAGCAGATGAGGAGAAAGGGAGGCCTTCAGTAGAAAGTTGGATGATGATTTTGAATGGATGAGGATGAAGATGAACTGTTAGCCTTAAAGCTTGTATGAGGTAGTCAGAAGATGAAGAGCTGTGAAGTAGGTCAGGTTTTTTTTCTTCTTTTTACATCAGTTGTTCTGCAGAACTGCATTTACAAATGTTTAGCTTGTATTCACACATAGCACTGATATTTCTGTACCTCCTCCTTGACTCTACACTACCCTAGATTATTTTCTGTTGTTTTATCCCTTCTGTCATGTAGCTTTTGAAATCTCTTGTGCTAATAAGCATCTGATAGATCTCACCAGGAGTCTTGGCTTCATCTTTAGTCTTCCTTCATTCTAACAATTCTGCCTACAGTACATACTGTTCACAGGGTAGATCTCGCATATTGCTGTTCAGCTGCCAGGCTTTTGAGTAATAAACCCTGCATTTCATTTCTGAATTAGTGTAAATTACGATTTTAGGAGTGTTCTTCCCCTGACAGAAGGCAGAGTCCAATGCCACATCCTTGACCATGGCTGAAGAGTGCACAGCAGCGTGTGAAATGAGTTTGTCACTGATCACTCAGTTTCTTAGGACACTTGCAAAAAATACACTTTATCTGACAGTTTCTTCTTGAAGTGGAAGAGCTGTTCTGGTTCTTTTGTATGGGATTTAGAAACTTGGCCATTTAGTCCACAATGCCATTTCTTTCCCAGGTTCTGTAACAGTACTGCTAAAAAAGCAAGTTAGCATTCAACACAATTTCAAATTATATGCAACCAGCCTAATAGTGCATTTTATTGCTTAATCCAGTTAGACTTTGACATGTTTTGCACTATTACTTAGACTTAAGAAGTTGAATCCAGTATTAATCAAAGCCAGAAAGCCCATTTTCTCTGTGTAGATTGTGTTTTGATGTTCAGTTGTCTGAATACTGCGTTATTGTTACTTGTCCAAGGTTCCTTTAAGCAAAAAGATAAATGTGATGCCTCTTATATTCTTCCTTTCTGAAACTGAAATAGGGTGCCCTATTCCTCCCATGTTATAGTACCTAACAATCCCAGGACGATCGCTTGTGTGCTTTAAGGCTTGCAACTAATGTTTCCCACTCTGAACACACAGATGACACTATATGCAGTGGCAACGGGAAGGAAACCCAAATGTTATTAATATCATATATACATTATCTATTAATTTCTATGTGTGTTCTCTGGTAGCAGTTTGAAAATTACTACCACTTGCCCACATTGATTAAAGAAAGTAGTGATATGGCTGTTTTATAACATGGATTGGAATCTAACTAGGCACCTTTTTCAGTATCTGCATTATTATTGTCCATTAAATCCATTAGACTTGAGGATAAAACTTTTAGAGCACTCCATTACTTAGAACAACTTATACTTTTGCTTAATAAGTTGTCCTTTATCAGATATTACTGTCAGCTGTGCTGTATCTAGTACAAATACTGCATATACACCATCACAAGCTTTTATTAGGAGCTGCTGTCTCAGCAAAATGAGAATATTAATCTAAAAGAAGTGTATTTTTTTTTTTCAAGCAACATAAACAAATCTATCCTACTTAGAGCTGCAGTGTCAATATTTTGTACTGCCTATGTTGACTTATTCATTGTGGTTTTTGGCATATGGAACAACTCTGAAAATTCCATTTCTGGCCTTTCATTTTAGGCCAGTTCAGGGTATTTCCAGCCCTTATCTTAGATATTTTTTCAGCCCCTGAATAATTTTCACATACACTTAAATGCACTTTCTGAAATGCCTTAGAAATTCCTGTATATTTAAACATAGTCCCATGTTGCACTGAAAATTCACTCCTTGGTGATATAGGAAGTGGGTACTCCAGTAAGTTTGTTTCATTCTGGACAAAAGCTTTAGCAATTAATGTTTGTCCAGTGTTCCAGAGAATGTCTACACCTGCTGAAGCTTTTCAAGCTTTGACCTCAGCTTGCAGATCTTCCACTGATTGCCCAAAAAAAAAAAACAACCTGTATCTCCTCAGGAAGGAAAGTAAGTTTGCTGAGCATTTTTAGCAAAGGACAGAGATAGCTTAAGACACATTTTAGTCAGTGCTGGGTTCCTTTCAACACCAAAATGTCTTAAAGACTTATTCAATGGGTACTTTTAAGCTTTATTAGTGCTCAGGATATTTGTATATTTAAATGATACCATTGTAGGATCTTTATGCAGTAATATTCTCGCTCACACACCTATAGAAAATATAAAGCATTTCTGATACAAATCTTAACAAAGAGATGAAATGTTAATCTACTTATCGAAGATTTTCATTAGAAATACTTTGCTCAGGTGTAAATCAGCAACTGGTTTAGATGTAAAGTTCTTTACATATGTTCCTCATTCCAAAGCTCATTCCAATGCATCATTATACCTTTTGTTTGTCTGGTAGAGCCGGTCAATGATAGCCTCACCATGAAATCAGCTTTTTCAGTTAACTTTTTGCCTAGGTTTGTTGCTTCTACTCTCTAGAATGTTCATGTTTGCTTAGCTTTAGCTGTGGAAAATTCTGGTTCTTGCCCAGAACTTTCTGGCCCTGCTCTTTTGCTTTTCACCCCACTCCAGTTCAAAATGGTATTAATTAAGTAAAAATCTGTGTATCTTTTATGTCATCAAAGTTGTCTGGTTGAAGAAAGTGCCAAAAAAAATAATTCTTGTTTTACAAAGGTGTTCACTGCTTCCGTGAATAATTCTTCTTTGGTAGTGGCACTACTGTGATTTCTTTGTCCCTATCATACACGCTCTGTGGGTTCTTGCTGATTGTCTGCAAAATAACGCAATCGTTGCTTTTTTTTCCCTGCATGTTAACCTGTGTATTTCCACATGATAGTTGTCAAAGCAGGTACAACTCCAAGAGGTGTTTTTGTTAAATTCCAGCCTGAAATCTGTGTATTGTTCTGGCCAATGCTTCTTGTAACATTTCTTGTAATACTTTGAATTCTTTCTAATGTTGAAAGGCTATTGGTTTCTGTAAGTATCCATCCTTTCCATCAGACAATTCTTGCCTTCAATAATGTCCACTAAACTGCATGGTTGCCTCTTTCAATCCAAGATCAATTCTAAATCCACTTCTCTCTGGTTTCAATTTGAACAGCTGTGTCACTTGTTTTTCTTTATCACACCAGTGTAGAGAAGACCATTCTTCAAATTCTGGAATAACTTCAGAGACACCTTCAACTGAACTTACTGAAAGCTGATATGTGCATCCTGTACTTCAGAGACAGTTGATATCTAAAGCACCTGACTACCTTTCTCTTTTGCTGGCACCTTTGTCCTGCAGATACAGAATTTCACTCTCTTCGTCACTATTTTGGGAAGTAAAAGCTGGTTGGGCACCATATTTGCTCTATTTATTTTTTGTGGGTGTTTTACTTATTTTCCTCCCACTCCTGTATGACAAAGTGTGCAGTGAGACTTCATCACCTGATATGCACATGAGTTCTCCACTTTATTCTGTATCTTTCTCCAAAATGAGAGCTCCTCAGCACTCCTGCAGGTAACCTGTTTGAAGGGACATACTAAAGACACAAGGAAGGACAGCACAAAGGTGAATGCTGTGGTATCACCATTTGTCCGTAGTCTTATCGCCTCTTGTAAGCCTATTATCATTGTCTCAGTAGTCCAGTGGCAATCTTGGCATGCAAGGGAAAGTTTCCATTAGTTTCTGTCTTTCCCTAATAGTAGCCCTCCACAGTAGCAGCGAAAGTTATTTTGCTGGCTTAGTTTCACCCAAAGGTCTTTGCTTTAATTAGATCACCCACCTGTCACTGATTCTGTAGACCTTAAGCCAGAATTATCTGGCAAAACGTGGGCATGAAGGATGCCTGGGTCTAGGTCCAAGCATGTTGAATATTACTCTGTACAATCCTGCTGTTACTTAGTATGGTCCCAACATCAGCGCTTGTGTGGCTAGGTACAAGATCTTTCTTCAGCTGATCTGGAAACAAAGCATTAAAGTGGATCCTGAGTACTGAGGTTTTGTTGCTGATACTTTGTTAATCAAAATCCCTCAGTTTATGGAGAAATCATTGCAAAATTTCAGTTATTAATTAAATTAGCAGTCGTAATACTAGAGAATCTTTCTTGTATATATGTTTTTAATTGTTTCAGTTACAAATCTGAAAGTGTACACGCTAGATTTCATACAAATTACTTCAGAGATGGGGTTTAGCAGTTTTTACTCAAAAGATCCCTCCTCTGCTCTAATCACAACTCTTCTGATACCCATTTTCCTTGCCAGCCTGAAGTGAATTGGGAGGCTTTGCATGGTCCACAAATGGCCAGAGTTCTCTTGACCCAGTGGGGAAAGTGGTTTGGAATGGGACATCCATCACTAATAAATAGCAGGAAAAAGGGTTATATATCAAGGTTGCCCATGTGAGTCACTCCTCCTAATCTACTTCACTGCAAACAGGCTGAGATCTCTTCTTTTTTACTTTTATTTTTAAGGCTCCCAGTTATGGCCTGAGAATTACTCTAATTTTTTTGCAAATACCTTAATGAATAGGAAAACAAGTATGGGGGTTTCTCAAAGAAGATACTAATGCTTTAGAAATTATATGTCACAATGGAGGGACATATTGCTTATGAAGGAACAGCAGCTTAATCTCACAATGCAGTAGTCTTAGCAGCTGATTCCTGTAACGTCTGAAAATTAAGAGAGAGGAGATTCTTGAAGAGAGTAAGTTGAGGAAGCTGTCTAGTATAGTTCTAAGATATTCTAGAATTTTAGAATAGTATCTTTAGGAAGAACAGTTTTATTTCTCACGTTGATAGAAAGGCGGAAAGAAAACCTAAAATACCCCACAAATCTGTGATGACCTTGATAATTAGCATTTACCCATCCAAGTGCAAAGGCAGCCAGTTCTAAAATAGGTCCCACTAAGGCTCCTCACAGGATTAGTTTTAGTTCTTGAATTTTCTCTCTTTTATACTGATTGCTTCAAATGATGACAGAAATTTGAAACATTTTTGTTATTCTGTAGCCAGGCATTTTCTCCTTTTTAGAAGAGGTAGAAATGGTAACTGAATGTTGACCAAGACAGTTACCAAAATGAAATTATTAATATAGTTGTCATTGGGACAAAGGGGATTAGAGTAAAGGGACAAACATTCCTGTTCATGAGATAAATTAAACATCATTTATGAAAATACATATTCATATATTTGTGTAGTTCATACAACCAAAACATCTTATAAATGGTAGTGAAATAACAAAAACTCTGTAGCTGTTCTTTCCATTCACCAAAATACTGCCAATGGAAGAGACTGAGGCAAACTTAAACATTACTGCCCTCCCCTCTCAAACTTTGTCTAACATGCCCTTCTCTTGGTGTCATTTTTAGGTAGCTTTTTGTCGTGCCCTTGTCTAGGAATTCTGGAGCTGACCTTGCTCTTTAATGCAAATATTTAAGAAAAAAATACTTAGCCCATGTTTAAAGAAAAAATCTCATATGGACAGTAGAGAAGATGTATTTAATATTAAATGCTAGAGCTATAGAGGGTTTAAATGTTCTTTGTCCATACTAGAATTAAAGCATATTAGTTGAATGGTTTCTAGAGCTTGATTTAAAAATGCAGCTTTTTTTTCTTGCAAAAGTCCAGTTGCATCTTGTGGATCAAGTTGGAGCCACCTAGGAAGGTCCTGCCCTCAACCATTAGTTATTTCTCTCAATTGGAAGTTGAAGAAGAGTACCACAGCTGAAGTAAAGGAAATTTTAACCTGAGGTGTTTTGCTTTGTACTGAAGCAGACCAAAATTACTCATATCTCAGGTAGGAAAGGTTGTCTCTGATGGATGGGCAGATACTAGGAGTTGAGTGTGGTAAATTTTTGAAACAGTTGGATCTGCCGCTCTGCTCATGTCCCTAGTTTTAGATGAACTCTCTTAGTAAGGTTGTATATTTTTTTCCAAAGTGAGAATACAATAGGAGTTCATAATTTATATGTTAGTTATCATGGTGTTACTGATGCGAAGTTATCATAAATCACAGATTGGGAGCTATGCTATTAGTGGTTCACTTCACTGTTAACACACGCAATATATGTAAACAACGTTTATATGTCTTCATCAGGGTTCTACTCAGCTTAGTTATTGCATCTTATCTAGCACATAAGAATAAGGTTTATTTCATAGTGGTGACTTTCTGCTGTATTTTTTGTTCATTATTGTTTAACCAGAACAGAGAAAATTAACAGCACCAGCTTACATGCATGTATGTACATGTGTGTCTGTGTATATGTAGCTGTATATACATACATGTATACACATTTATATTTATTTATAAATATATATAATTTTATATAAATATATATTTATAAATATGTATTTACACACATGTATGCACATGTATGTATGCATGTATGTGTATACATCTATGTATGTGTATGTTAAAGCACCAAAAGTATAACTAAAAATCCATACAGTAGGGTAGTCATGTAACCTGTAAATTACAAGGTATTACTGATTTTAAAAAAAACTTTTCTAGTGTTAAAAACAATCTAATATCAACATTCAGTATCACTAGTTCTCCCCCTTCCCTGTGAATTTAGTGCTTAATGTGATTCTTTTGGCTTTAAAATTGAAGAATTTTATTAGTTGCTAAAGCTATTCAGTAAGAGGGTATTTCAAAAAGAAACGTAAATTGTAAAATTCAGCTGGGACACTTACTGAACTGTTGGTATTGTTTTGTCAAAAACTGATTTAAAATGAACTAGAAAATTGCCGAACCATCAAAGTATGGGATGTGGGAAAGTTAATATATTAAAGAAACACTATCATGAGAAGAAGTGGTGCCATTTTAAAAATGATATTTTAAGAAATTCACTTATATAGAGAATAGGGCAAAATCATAATCCTTTATGAGCCCAATAAAGACTGCCTAGCTACTGCCACTTGATACAATACCTTTCTTATTGAACTTGGAAAAAAAATCTACTACGGAGGACTTTTTTTGTGCAATATAGGTTTAGTTGGCTTTTTAACTTAAAATGGAAGGATGATGATACTGTGATAAGCATGCTTTGGACCGGTCAGGCTAGTGCACAATACCCTGGACCAGCATGTGCCCGCAGTAGTGTACATAGGAGCAGGGCTGCCGCCCCTGCAGCCAGGGTGCTTTGGTCTGACGTGCTGTTATTGCACTGGCTATCCTGGCAATCTATGGGGCTTGGTAGTGGACTTACAGTAGTGCCTGTTTTAAAGACAGAAATATGCTTTTCTCTCTTCAGCAAGACTTGGAGATGCTTTTTTTGCTTTAGAGACAGGCTGTGCAAGTAGCTGAACAGGAAGTAAATCCTTCTTGTTTTATTTGATGTGGCTTCTTGTGACTGGCCCACTGTATAGGATGTTCATGTGGCATTTTGGAAGATCAAAAACCGAGATGTCATTTTACTTTAGCTCACTTGTTAATGTTTGTTTAAATAGTTAACTCAGGCATGTGGAGTACAGAGAGAAGATAAGAACGATTAGTGTTTGTACTTTGCTTTGTATTTGTGTAGCTGGTGGTTCCTCTGAAAACTACCTGGTGATAGTAAGACAAGGTAAAATATTTGCATTTCCTAGTCCTCTTACCGTGTGACTCCTTTCTACTTCAGTCTATTCTTACATGTCCTTATTCATGATGTGTAAGTCACTGCAAGGGTGTGGGCTGTTTAATTCCTGGTAACCTACTGAGCTGTAAAAAACTTATTATGGTGTGTTAGAAATACGGATTTTCATGCAAAGTTCAAATGCAAGAGAGTACTGCTCTTGTTTTATAAGGAAACCTGCCCTTAAAGGGAAAACGAAGTTGAAAAGACTTCCACCTGAAATTGTAATCTAAAATCATTTCAAGCACCACCTAGGATTATTGCGTCTGAAGCGTAACAATGAGGCTTTTTGCAGTTGGTTGGCTTTGCTTATTTGACAATATTTTAGAGAAAATCCAAGTGGTGGTAACAAAATGCCTATTGTCTTCAGTGGACTCTGAGTTTAACTCCTATTAAACAACTGTTCTCCGTGGTCTGTGGCTGCTCAGTGGCGCTTCCTTACCCACGTACTGACATGGCATCTCTAGCTTTCCACTTCTCACGAGGGAGTTTGCATGCAAATCCCACGCAGCACAGAAGGGCATTTGCTGGAATCACCTGCACCGAGTCTCCGCCAGCCTCAGAGAGGTGCATGCAGAGCTAGAAGGAGTGGAAAGACCAGAAGTTTTTTGATAGTATCCTCTGCACATCTACAGTATTGAAAGAGCATCTCTCTCAAACAATTTTAAGCTGAAATTATTACATTTGAAAATATATTGCTTACATTTTTAGTTGACTTTTGCCTATCCCGTGATCTTCAGCAAGTGTTAAATAACTTGAAAAATCTTGCAGGCTGTGCTCGTTTATAACATAGCGGCTGTAGTTAGAAATTAATTACAGTACTCTTCCTAAAGCACAGCCTGCCTCCCCATCAAGAAAACCCTTGTTTCCTTATAAAGAGCTTCTTTGCTGCTATAACACTTTTTAAAACATACTCCCTACAAGCCGTTTAAGAATCAGCAAAGGGTTTGGATGTGTTTCCTTCCTTGGGAACCTGAGTCTACCTTTCACCCTTCTCTGCACCCTGCCCTCTTTTCCCCACCACTTGGAGAAGGAAGTCTGAAACCAGTTGTCTTCTTACCATGTCCTTCCACTTGCTCCGCTCCTCTGTACCCAAGTGCCTCCCACAAGCAGCAGAAGGCTTCTCTGGGGAAGGTGAATCCAGCTGTTTTGGCAGCCTGCTGCTTTAGCAGCAGCTGAGACCCAGCTCTCTCCTTTGACACAGACAAAGCAGTCTTAATGCTGCTCATCAAAATACGTTCACCGTGGTAAGCATGGGAAAACGAGCCAATGGGAACGCGATATGAATAACTTGAAAAACTGCAATTATGACTAACGTTTCAAGTGCTATTTACTTTAACATTTGACCAAGATAACGCTGCTAATTTCTTTCAGCTCTATGTGAAATTTAGAGTCTGATTGTTCTAATTGGCAGAAAAGGGAAAGCTGCCAAAACCACGCTGATTTACCTCACCCTTGATTCTGTGGACATCACTGAAGTTGCACAGGATACTAATTGTTAAAGGAAGTTACTTTTGGGCTTTGGCTCCTTTCTGCAAACATAGGTCTCTGATCTAAAAGCTCAGAATTTAAGATCCTCCAAGTTAATGCTGTGAAGCAGATGAGATGAAAAAAATCCATTAGCCCATCTTTTGCAGCTCTGCAGCGTCCTGCAACTTTGGGGATAGTGGCTTAATTGATCTTTACAAATTAAAATCACAGATGAGCCAACAACTAGAAAACAGCAGTAATGGCTAAAGGAAAAGACATGTGAATTTGATATGGACCATTTAAGTACCATATCCTATAGAAATAACATGTGAATCATTTGGAGAAAGCAGTTCAGCTCTACCACTGAACATCTTCAAGCTCAGACACTTATGAAGATTATATACTGACATGAGAGTGGACTGGTCTAATCTAAAATCCATTAAGCTACCAGATCTATCATTAAATCAGTAGAATCCACCTATTTGGTCCATAGACTGGTGAGATGCATGGATGGCAGAGTGATGTGGGGGAACCTTTCGCTGCCATGAAGATATTTATCATTGTAATAGAGAACAAACTGAAGGCCCTCATGTAACATGCAGCAGAGACAACAGCCTTGATGTTCCTGTCCCCTAAATCTTTTTCAAGAAAAGGAAATTGCAAGTACTCTTGGAAGTAGCAGGAGCAAGGGGAATGGCTTTTTCCCCCGCTTTGTCCCTCCCAAGAATATAACAACCTCTTTCCAAAGAATTTTATTGTCTCCTTTCACTGAAATCGTTGCAGTCTTTAGTTTGCAAAATTCCTCCCTGTTTCAAATAGTACTTTCATAAGAAGTGGTATAGGTTATAATGGCCTGTTTTATCCCTTTGCCAAGTATGAGGCTCTAAAGATATTTGCATTTGTCATACTTTATTTCTACATCTTTTCCTGAGTAAGCATTTTAAAAAGGAATGAACTTTTAAAAAGAAAAAAACCCTCCTGTTTTTAGAAACGGTGTGAAAATAGTTGGAGAATGTTTGTGGGGGAAAAAAACCAACATAAAAATGAAACACCCCCCAACCCCCACACTCTCGATTAGGACAAGTTTTCACAGTCTCTTGTGAACAGTCACCTGACTCAAAATGTATTCTGTTTAATTATGTGTTTAAGCAGCAGGATTGCAAGATCCAGGAAAATATTTAATAACGCTTCAAAAAGTAGCATAGAGTTTGAGCCGGACAGCTTCCTAATGTCAGTCTTTTCTATAGCTAAATCCAATGTGGTGGTGCTGGTTAGTGACACTGGTGACATTGGCTGGGATTATGGGCTGCTGCCTGCAGGCAAAGGGACAGAAGTAATGGTAAGAGAGTGTGTATCTTCTGTCAATTAAAGCCTAGCTGCATTTTTCAAATGCTTATAAAGAAAAAGAAAGAATTTTTGCTATGGGTTTAGTCAATGCGAAAATCAAAACCTCCTAAAACTGATGAATCTGGAGTCAGCCAGCTGCCCATTGACATTATTTCCTTCATGCTATCAGAAATAATACAGCATCGGACAGCTAAAGCAATCAAAAATTTGGTGATTGTTTATGCCATATATGTTGTTTAACACATTGCTCAGTTTTGATATGACCACTGTTCAGAAAGGTTGAATTGTAATGAGTCCTTATTTGCGTGTGCGTACATACTTTTTTACGTTATTAAATATCAAAGTTTCAACATCATTTTCCCTTTTAGGTTTATAATAAGTGGGCCATCTGAAATCTTTATGGCTTATGCATCTGCTAAGGAATGGTATCTATTGTGTACTATTTTAGCCCAACAGGCATGTGAGGTAATATGGCTTAGTCCTTTTTCATTTCAATTTGTGTTGTCTTGCTTAGGCTCTGGGTGAAGAGGGGACATGTGGACAATGACACTGGCTTAACTTGTTAAGCCAAGTTAATTTGATTGTGTGGCTGAGTCTTATCAAGGCCAATCAGTGCAATAGTTTTGGAGAGAAGATCTATTAAAGGACAGAGATCCTTGAAGTATCTTTCCAGTATTCTCCAAGCTTTTTTTTTTTTCCCCTTTTTTTTTTTTTTGTGTCTTATTTTTGTACATTTTAAGACTTGAATGGCAACACTTTGGTAGATCAGAGATCTGTCTTTTGGGGAAAACAAAGGAAGAGGGTAGAGGATGCCTCTCCTTTCCTTGGGCTCCTTTTTCTGTGTTAGTCTCCAACCTTCTTTAGCTCCCTCGGGTGTTTTTGTCACCCTATACAGAACCCACTGCCGGTGCTATCGCACACCACACAGCAGAAAGGGCTCGTTTTATTCCTGCTTAGCACTGTGGATTCACACCCTACAAGACTTCTAGTTGAAATCTGGCCTTGGAGAGCTGGCCTTCTCAGTTGGGGTGGCAGGGAAGGCTAACAGTTTCCTTGGCTGGAAGGCATCAAATTGGATAAACAGAAAACGGGGCCTGGAGAGTGGGAAAGCTCTTGATGGTGATTAGTTGTCATCCTGCTTGTCAGAACAAATGAAGAAGAGGAGCACAATGTTTGCACTGTTTGAACAAGCCTCAGAGAGCAAATTAGATGGTAAATGTGATCATAATTTGCCTGCCTTTCTTGAAACTCCCATGGTGCTATTAGTGTTTTTCTTTTTTCAGGTAAAAAAGCTTTAACAAATACATACTTCTGTGGAAACTGAAGTGCACTGAGGTTGTTTACAGACATGGTGTGCAAAGATTTCTGTGGTTTAAGTGATAGTGCTTATTGTATCTACATACTGCAGGCTGGTACAAGGTGTGTGATGCCATTGGAAAAGGTAATGTATTTCAATATTGTACATGATGTGGAAAAAAAGATATAGATAGCTATCTCTACAAATATATCTTTAGAGAGGTATGCATATATAAAATAAGCTTGTGCCTGAGCTTTAGATTGTGCTTGGTTGAGTACTGTTGATAAGCCAATTATGGTATTTTTTGGAAAGGTATCTGGAACGTAAATTCTTCTGTCGTATTATCTTGTGATAATGTGCAGCGGCAGGCTGTGCCCCTTGCTGAACTGCCAGCACACCTAAGGTGACCACAACTGTTACTAAATAAGAAAATCAGCACTTCTGTGTTTTGTGTATACAGAAATGTGGAGTAACCTGTAGCATTTAGATAATGAGTTTGGGGTGGAAATGGAGAAATGCTACTTACAGTTTATTTTACACATGAAAGTGTTTCACACATAGCAGAAATCGTTAGTGTAAACAAGTATCAATTAAGAGAACAAGTATGAGCATTGTTGGAGAATAAGGTAAAAGCTGTGATGTGAAAGGCTCTCTTGGGCAAAGACAGATGACTGACAGTGAAAAGATTTAAAGTATTTTGATTGCCTTGCAATGAAATCTGAACCTGTGGAAACTAATAAAAATTGACTGAGCTTAATTAGAGACCTATAGGAAGCAAAAAACCTTGTTTAAAAACCAAGTGCTTAGACTGTCATATCTCTGATTTGTAGTTACCCAGCTAGATAGAAGAACATCAGATGGCATACAAAGTCAGAAATTTCCTCAATGTATTGTAAAAATAAATAAATAAAGTGAAATAAATAGTAACAATAATTGTGGATTCACTATATCACTATGACATAAAGGTTAATGACAGGAAAATGTAAAGAGGAGCATATTTATTTTTATCACTTTATAAAATCACTTTAGTAATACCAAGCAGCTCGGACTGGTCTTGCTGGTCTCTATCAAATTGCATTTGCCTATGCGTCTCTCTTCTTTATCTTTTATCCATCTTGGTAGGGGCCCACTGGTAAAGTACTCTGCTGAAGGGCCAAGGCCAGAGCGTCAACTTTACCCAACATGAAAAAGAGAAATTACATCCTAAAGCAGACAAGCGCAGTTCTCGCGTGCTGGCTCTGGCTGGCTGTGGTGCACAGAGCTTTAGGGATTACAGTGGCTCTTGGAGTTTCCTTTAGAAATGTGCCGTGTTCCACATCATCTCCAGCAAAGCTCTGTGATGGACATAGATACTTTCTATCGATCTGCTGGGCGTGCTTCAGACAGAAACATGTACAGTTCTTTGTTCCTGTGTATTTTGGATGAGCTCAGAGCAGAGTGGTAGAATAAATGAAAAGTGTTTTGCTTCAATTAGTCACCGAACAGTGCCAGATATTGTATTGTGCAAATACAAGCTGATAAGTATATACTTTGGTAGCTGATGCAGTTTTTACTGATATTTTAATATACTGAAGTTCCAATGAATCAAATTATGTTTATAATACAGCTGGCAACATACTAGTGTATGCCATGTTAGTAATGCACAGTGACAAGCAACTACATTTCTTTTTTCTTTATTGACTATTTGAGACTTTAAAATATTTATTTGGCAAGTTTGTGTCTCCTTTTTGTTATTTTTAAAGATATGAGTACTTAGCAGGCTAATACACTAACGATTTTTAAGCTGTAAGAGAAAGCACATAGGATATGAACAGTGATGTGAAATAGATTAATTAAAATCAATGTTATTTCAATGAATACTAATTGAATTATTAATGCTTGGATCAGGGTTTTTCCCCATTTTGTGATTATTCAGCTGGTTGGCTGATGTACGCATTTTTGTTGATGAAAGCCATTTCTCCATCTTCCTTTTGTTGTTTTGGGTTTTTTTCCTCTCCTGCCCCTCATTAAAGGAATATGTTATCGATACCAAATAGGAGATAGGGACTTGCTCATAGCCAATTTACTTTTTTCAGTGCTGTCTTCGTCATCTTTTCCAATCCTGAGTACAATAGCACACACTCTATTGCAGAAGTAGTGTAAAACCTTTTCAAATGCGCTATGGTCAAAAGCGGGGTCGGCTGACATTGGGAGGGCCGTGGTGTGAGTCCGTAGCTGTAGCTGGGGTGGGCTGTCAGAAACTGCTGAGCCCTGATGCCCAACGTTACCTCTGCAAGCCCACTGCCACTGGGTTTCCCACCCTGCGGGCCCCATAAGCTCAGGTGGATGGTGGAGAAGAGCTGCAAAGAACCTGCTGCCTAGCTCTGGGCTGAGGAAAGTTGCTCTTGTCTCCTCTTTGCCCTGACTGCTATTAATATCCCTTGCCCCAGGCTACTGGATCATATGATTTTGGCTGAAACAGATTAAAAGTTCCTCTGTATTGATGCCAACAATAATGTGATAAATTTGTTTGTCAGCTCTCTGGGGTTTTTGTAGCTTAAAGGGATAAGCCCAGGGTCCAAGGGAAAGACTGTTATCCCACTGAATTTGGAGAGTGGGGTCGCCCAACCCCCACTATTTTAACAATTATGTTATTAGAAAATAGTCTATTAAAAGCATGTAATTCACCTCTTAATTATTTACTGCAAACAGAACAGTTTTGTGCATGTGTATGTTTGCACAGAACAGAGGAGACAGCATCTCTTGGTTTTTTTGGTCTGTTTTCAGGAAGTCCAGTCTGACAACTGGTTAAGACAGCCGTTTCGGCAACAATAGTGCAGGTAAAATAAAACATCTTTTTTTTCCCCATTATTAACAAACGTTGTCCAGAAAGCGCAAAACAGTTTGAAAGTATTCCTGTAGTGGAGGATTGTCAACAGGGCCTTGGCAAATGAGCAGTAATTTTTGGGACTGCTATGGAAGAGCTACAGTTCATACTATTGAGACCTTTGGGGAAAACATCAATGGCATGAGCTTCCAGTTGCTACAAAGCACAAGAGCTGTTACAATACCTGTAGCACATAAATAGGGAAGGACAACAACTTGGTATATTATGGATGTCCAGAGAAGCTAATGCTTTGGAACAACATTTGTTTAAATATTATTTGTTGGATTACAATACATTGTCATGGATTGTCAGACACAACTGAGCTGTAATTATATTCTTTTCTAGCCAGCTAGGATTTGGTCTTCAGTTGAAGGCATTGTACATCTCAATAGAAAAGTGTAATGTTCCTGCCTTCAGCAGTATCTGTAGTTCTGTCAGCCAGGTGCAGTAGGGCTTTTTCCCTTCACTGTGAATCAGCAGTACGTATTATTTCAATTATTTATTGCAACTGCTACTTATAGAAACTGCATTAACCAGTAGTACGATTTGCATTTCCGTAATGCTTTCTGTAGTAGCACTCTGAAACTTTACAGATTTGTTACAAAACATGGCTTAGATTGGAAAACATTTTGGGCAGTAACCAAGAAAATGAAATGGTTATTGAAAGGCAGATCTGTTGCCATCACAGATTCTGAGTGGAGAAATTCTGAGACTAAGTCATCTGTCCAGTGCCTTTGTCATAGCACTTCCAGCCCTCCTAACAGTGGACACAAAATATCTTTCACATATATTTCTTCAGATACTCTTTCTCTTAATTGTCATCTCTACCTGATGGGACACTTAAAAAATTCTGGACATGCTTAAGGCTCTGCTGACAAGCAAGAAAGGGTTCATGAAAGTGCTTTATTTGTGTATTTCTCTTTTTTACTTTTTCTTTCTCTTTTCCCTTATTTTCTGCCCTCGCTGATCTCCATATCTCTGTCACTTGATGTGAATGAGATTTCTGATATGTTGTGTAGCAAGATTTTAGTGATATCTAGCCATTCACCTAAGTAGTTTTTCAACGCTGTTAGCCATTGAAGGAGGAAGGAATGTAACTTTTCTTCACATCAAAGAAAATATTCATACTTTGTTTGGCAATAGCACTGGGAACAGCTTGGTGCACTTACAAAGTATCTTACAACTTGCTGCTGCTATAGTGGAATGGGATTAATCAGTCATCCAGAGGAAAGAATGAAATGACTCACATGTGGGACTTGGCATAATACAGTGTCCAAGTCCCAAATCTTTCCTACTATAAACCTCAGTTCCCCACAGCCCTTCCACATTATTTCTCTGTCGATATTAGCTAAATACTGCTAAATACTGTCCTTCATCCAACCCTAAGGATCCCAAAGAACCCGCTATTTAAATGGGTTATCCATATTTGAATATGACCACTTTACAAATACTTAGGTAAAGAGTATGAGTTACTACAAAAGATTTACCCCACTGCTTCTCAGTTAGATAAGACGAGTTGTTTAGGCATATCAAGGGTTCAAAATTCTTTTGTTTGAGTCTCTGATCTACAACATTCCTCAGATTATGTTCAGATAAAAGCAAGAGAGAAGAGGTTGTTTGGATTTAACTTCTTGACTGGCTGCTATAAAACTAACTTTCGGCTCAACCTCAAACCATTTTCACTCTTCCCTTGAATTCTGTTTTGCTGAAAGATACGTTTTAATGGGTGAGAGTAACTTGTTGTATCCATCTAACTATGGATTCTTCTTCCAAGCTTCATCTTAAGAAGGGTGGAATTGAGGAAGAGAGACTAAAGAATTCATCTTGGGGTAAGGGAACTTATTTTTTCCTCCTTCAGAGTTATTTCTCTCAGCTTAGAAGCTACTGTTCCCTTTCTAATGCATATGAGATTGTCATGATTTGAATTTGATGCATTTAATAGAATTTTAAAAGGGAGGAAGAAGGCGGCATCCTGGATCATCTTCATTTGAACTTAACAGGAACCATTTCATGTGAAATGTCTGGCTTGTATTTCAAGACATAGCTTTATAATATTATTTTTGCTCTTTATGCCAAAGGAAGATTTTCTTTTCATTATCCTTTGCATCTGGGATGATAACCATTTCAGGCAGTATTTCTTGGTCTCTTCAGTGTCTTGTGTTGAGCCTCCAGAAAAAGGCAAGCCTTTGAAACTTGTTGGTTCACTGGTAGAGTAATTCATAATTCACGTCTACAGATTGTCCAGTAAAGACTCTTGGACTTGGGACTTATTCCATCAGATACATCCTTTCATCACAGAGATACAAACATAAAATGATTGAACAGTATAAAGCAAAGTAATTAGTGCATTCTTTTACTAGGCTCTGCAAGAGAAAAGCTTTGAGATCCATCAACATACTATTTGAATTGCTTATGTTTCCATCTTTATTGGTCTCCTGCAACTAAAGTAATTTCTGTTTAAAGTATTTTATTAAATGTTCTCTCTCTGATGATGATTCCTTTCCCTCTCCTCTTTGTTGGAAATACTTGTTACTGTTTTTACTTCTTCCTGTCTGTATTGGGTTGACAAGACAAGGGGTAGCCATGCAAGAGAAGATAGAACTGATTTTTTTTATCTGTATTTTTATCATTTCCAAGCTTGGGGATTGGCTCCATCAGAATTCACCTTGTGTTTATCTAAAAGATTCTTTATGCCTTATAGGCTTGTAAAGTTCAGAAAATAATATTTTTATTACTAATGCAAGGCTAAATAAATGGGAAAACACTTCAGGTTTTGGAATAATCGCTGATGGGGAAAAAAAAATAATGGAGAGAGGAGACTTATAAACTCTTCCTAGACTTTTTCTGAGAAATAATTTTTCTAAAGTAATTTTTGGTCTTTTATGTCCCCTCAGCTATGGCAGAATGCCTGAGCTTTAAATTGCCTGCAGTAATGAAAGGTGACATCAGGTGAAACCAGAATTCAGCAGTGGGACTAATGGGATATTTCATGGGAGTTTGGTGTCTGTATACAGAGAGCAGAAAGAGTAGGAAACAAGTCTGTTATGAAAGGTTAAGAGAATGACATGTGTCCATTTGAAAATTATAGGTGAAGAAACTAAATTTGTCTTTCAAAGAAGGATATTAAAGAGCTGCCTACTATTATTTTGCAGAGGGGAACACGTTGTAAAGCATGATCTGATCATGCTCCAAAAGGCCTGTTTGGACTTTATAATTTTTTTTCTTTACTTTTTGTCTTGCCGGCATGACGTGCCTACTGTAGAGAGTTGATGAAAGAAGTTAAAGGTGTTTAGTCATGTTACTGGAGTGAATGAATGGAAGTAAGTAATAATATAGTTTTATGGTTTAGTTATTGATTATAACTGATTGGCATCTTTCACAGCATTGAATCCATACTCTGGGTCAGGGACTGCAAAATGATTGACTCCCGGCCAACAGAGGAGGAGAAAAGTGTGTAATGCACAGAGGCGAAATAGGAAGTCAATGAGTAAAAGAAAAGATGCTCAGTAGATGCTTCCTTTGGTGACCTGGTTCCCTTTTAAAAATATTCTACACATATGCAGCTGCCAAGTGGAGACTAGATGATCAAGATAGGATAGGTTTCTGTTTAGTTCAGTAGGAAATACTGTCTTCTTAAAAGGTGACAGAAATTGTGTGAGCATTTCCTACATCAGGAATCTGGACAGATGAAATTATGGCTGCTGATGATTCAGCACCAGCAGCTTTTCTGAACTCTAAGTCACTGGGATCATTTTGTCTTTTCTTGGAATAATTTAATATGTTAAATTTTTGTTCTGGTTTCTCTATTTCAGTTTGTTTGATAATGATTCGCTGTCTATTCCCTTTGTTTCATATTTTGTCTATGAAAGTAACTGCAGGTTGTCCTTGGCAATAACTGGCAATTGTCTTACTTTTTGCCCATGGGTGTCAGTCCAAATGCTTGTAGGAGTTTACTGATACCATAAACATTTCCACTCAGTGACCAAAATCCTTACTGGAGGTTGGCAGATAACTCTGTCTCTGCCATCACGCTTTCTCCAGCACCTCAGTTTTAGATAGCTTTAATAAGTTTTCTCTTGGGGACCAGAAGATCAGATAAACATGTTCATCCTCTTTGAAAGGCGGGGTGGCGGGGGGGGGGGGGGGGTGGCAGGCAGGCAGGAATCTTCTCTGAAATACAGTGAAATGTCATTCCCTCCCCAGACCTAGTGGGATCCCAATATTCAGATATCCAGCAGAAGCCAAAAATGTAGCACACCAGCTTTAACGTGGCAAAAGTCTGACAGTAGCTGTACGGTCAGTTATGATCATATTTACTCTGTAGATTTTCTCCTGTGGTTGTCAAGAACCTCTGCTGCTTCCCTGGCAGGGAGGCTTCTTCTGACAGACCTTATTACCAGAATACCCTTATATCAGGATTGGCTTCCATGATAGCTCTAGTATTGTATCATTGCTAACTACTCCTCTCAAGTGCTTCAGTCCCTACTTAATGTTGCTAAAGACATTATGATTCTGGTGAAAGCATTGCAAAATCTTCAGCAAAGGTAGCATCTAGTGGGTCTGGAGAAGCATCCAGCTGCTTTCAACCAGTTCCTATCAGGGCAACTAGGAAGCACTGCTGTTGCTAGCAAGCTTTCTTGTACAGACCTTTGTCCTTCTGGAGCAGGGGATAGAAGAATGACACCAGGTTCACTTACCAACTCATCACGCTGCCCTTGAGGAACTATTACAGCTCAACAGATTAATCAGATAGATTAATACTCCTGCTCTCTGGTGATTACCAGAGGTCTGTTTTGATGGCTCTCATTCTGGCACTTTTCCCACTGAAACCCTTTTCCATGTTAAAGTGGAACTAATTAATTCTAGGGTAATACTGAATGGTTTCTTTCAGGTTAACAGTTTCAACCAGTTTATGTCTGGATGTTCTAAGTCCCACTGAGATATCTTAAACCAATTCTCCAGACAGTGTAGTAACGTTACCTTGCTACTGGATATACAAGCTTTTGAATAAGTGAGGTCTTATGTAGCTATAGTCTTAAACATTTATAGTTTTGAGTTGCATGGTTTGTTTTTTCTGTCATGAAGATACCATGTTTGTCTTTTACTGAAGATCACCTGTACTTCTTCAGTAGTACTTTCAGATAGACAGCATTCCTCTGCACAGGGATCATAATCTGCCATCTGTTAATAGCACATGTCACTCTACTCCAGAAGTGGCTGTGTTGTGGTGACTGCCTTTAAGACAGAGTATCTATCATACAATAGCAGCTGAAGCGGCATGATGGTTGACATACAACAATGAAGATGATACTATAGGAATTATGTGCAATCTTTAGTCAGGCTCTTTGAGTTTCTGTAGCAGAGGCGATAATATATATTACATTTGTAGCAAAGTAAAAATATAAACCTGCCTGCTTCTGTGATTGTCAAATAATCAAAACCTGTGATTGTCAGATATTCCAAATAATCACTGCATCCTCAACTGTAAAACTTTACATCAACGCTTTTTTTCTTGCTGAGTGGATAAGATTTAAGAGTTGAATGACATGAGAATGTTTCCTTTCTAAATAATTTTGATTTTTAAACTGAATTCCTTGTCTAGACATATACAAAAATTCTGAACAATGATAGAAGAAATCCAAATACTGGCCTCCTTTTGAGAGCGTATAAGATGCTCATTTTTTGGTGTATTTTCAACTTGTGTTGAAAATACTTTCCAATGTTATATTATTCTGACAGTCTAGCCTAAAGTTCTAAAAACTAATTGTATCTCTACAATGTTTGAAAATCAGCTTTTTAAAACATGATTATGAAAAATGTTATCCTTTAATTAGTTCCAGAGGAAATGTAATTGTGGAAGACTTCACCAATGTGAATCTTCTCTAAGGAAAAGCATTTTGAAAGAGTCAGTTTGGCAAGCTGCTGTCTTGATTGCTAAACACCAATTCAGGAAATTCTGATTTGACTTTAGGGTAGGCACATTCCTACTGGAAAACACATAAGGTTTTGCAGTGATTTATATGCTTATTTTGCCAGCTCAGTGCTGTGATGCTTAATATCTTAAAGAATGAACTATGTAGAATTAGGCACTTGGTAGCCTTGAGCACCTCTTTGTTCTCTCAAGTTTTGTGCTTAATTGATTTCCTACTTATATTTAAGTGGTTTTTTTATTTTTATTGTGCTGCCATTGATAGTTTTATTTCTTATTCTTTTCCTTTTTATTGGAGCATACTACACTTGAATTGGAGCTCTTAGCATATTTATTCTGTATTAGATACTAGGCTAGTGAAAGCCAACCCCAAAGGGACTCTGCCGTTTCCACTTTTGTCTTAAATAACCCCTATGCTACTGTGACTGTCCCCAAAAGCACTGAGTTGATCCTTGTGTCGGGGAAACAGTATTACAGTGGTTTGATGATTTGCCATAATTGAGTAGCAAAAGGACAGGAAGGTCTTGAAGAAGATGAAGTATATGATCCTCCAATTCAGTCTGAAGAAATAAGGGTGTTCTTGAGAAAATTTGGACAAGGTAGTGAAAATTCAGCCACTTCTAATCTCCACTACATTGACAGCAGTATTTCTAGGTTATGTATCAACTGTATGAGACAAGGCAGGCTCCATTTTTGCCCTCAATGTTTGGAGGGAGCAAAATATATGTACATAATCCCTTCTCAAAAACAATGGAAACCTGTATTTCAGAAAGAGCTGGGATCATCGTGGTGACACTGCACTTGGCTTTGCTGACTGTTATCCTTCTGGAATTACCCAAAACAATGGATAGTTCCATGTTTTACCCCATTGCAGGTGATATGGCCACTGTACTAATGATTGCCTTTACATTGCCTTGAGGTTGTCTCCCTGTTCCAGTGTGATCCATCCATCTTCTCTGTTCTCATAGTTTGTAAAAATGGCTACAGTCCAAAAGAAGCTGAATAATCTCCTAAATCTCCGGGCAGATCACACTGCCGGAAGAAGAGGTCCAGTCTTTGTACTTCTCGTGTCTGGTATCAGACGGTAAGGGAAATAATAGCACAGTACGAGATCTAATGGGGAATTCAGCACACAGCTGATTTGAGGTACTACACTGTATTTCTGGAATGATCAAAAATTCTTAAGTGATTCACAGAAAGCACACAGTAGTAAAAATCAGACACCTCTACCTCTGAGAGGATCACTTCGGTTTTTCCCTTCTGGATTTGTCACTAAAGGAAAGGTGGAGAGAAACTGATGCATAAGCACTAGTTAGTTTCTGAAAGGAAATGACAGTAGTGAAAGATATTTAGTATAGTGAAGAGATTGCCAAGGGAGGACATTGTTTATTTGAGGTTCTTGAAAGGTATAGACATCAAGGAAGAAGAGAAATTCTTCAGAAGGGGGACATGGGAGTGTAACTAATGGATTGGGAGAATTAATGGGATAATAAAATAATTAAGAAAGGAGAAATTTCACCTGAGCCTGTCAAATTTGACATAACTGATAGGAGGTGGTATTTCCTAGGTTATACTTGAAGAAGAATTAATTCAAGAAGTGTCAATTGGCCAATAAATCATTTCAGTTGGAATTGCAGAAGAGGTTTGTAGCTTCCAAAAGAAAATTGTGTTTGTTTTTGTATGTGAAAAGATCACCTTATAGTATGCCAAACTATGTATAAATGTTGGCAGCCAGGACTCTCTGAACAAAGACTGTTTCATCACTTTAAGCACAGGCATCTTATGGATTACTGTGTAGCGAGCATTTCATTTATTTGTATTTCAATTGTTTTCTCTCAAATTTTAAAATGAATTTTCCAAATGTTCTGTTTCTCTTCTTTATATTTTATTTCCTCAACTTCTTCATTTTTCACAAGCTAAAATCAGCAATAATGCAAATACTTGGGTAAGAGCTTTGAGTGAGTCTCTCATTTCTGGACCTCTTTACTGCTCTCCCTTGTATTTAATCTTTCTTCTCTTCTCCTTCCCTATTATATTTCTGTCAGCCAAAAAAAGAGTTAAATTATATGGGATATGGGGTGGCTCTTGTCCTCTGATTTTTCAGATGTTTTCTCCCTTCAGAAGGGTTGCAGTTAATTTCATTTTGTTACTGCTTTTTCAGATGAGAAGCTACCACAGAACATATCTGCAAGAGCTATCACTGGATGTTTGTAGTGTGTGTGATACTCTGCAGCACAGATAATGCTATAAATACAATGCTACATATCTCAGTGAACTAAGATTTTTGTCATTTTAGCTTCTTGTATGCATAGTTTTTCTGCCGTTTCTGTTATGGTCCCAGATTTGTGACAGGGGAAGGGCTGAGTTTGCCACTAAAGTGAATCAAATCACCTGTTTGGTTAGGAGGAAAGATAATTTCCAGGCTGTTTTCACTTGATATTTTTACTTATGTCAATTTGTAGCAACTCAAAGACCCTGCTGGATTTTGTGGAGACTGCTGCATTTACAGTCAGTGTCGGGGTTACCAGTAAGTGGCCAACAAGCCCACTATGGAATAGGAGTGACATTATCAGTCATCTTTTCTCTTGTCTAGACTTGTAAGCAAGGGAAGTACATTCACTTGTCTGAGCTAGTGTAGGGGGTTGTATGTGTATATAGATAAGAAATTACCTTTATTTATGGGAAGAAATCCTTCTTCCGTTTTGAACTGGCAGGCTGAGCAAAACAGTTACAGTTCTCCTTTAAGTAAGTGTCAGATTGATGCCAGTCTTGCCTCAATCAAACCTTAAAATAGTTATTATTGCAAGACAGGGCAATTTCTGTTCCACTGGCTGGTTGGCCCTCCTGGACATGGTTTCAGCTGTTCCTTTGAAATTCCTGTTGAAAATTTTTGAGTTTAACGTGAGCCAGCATTTTAAAAATACTGATTTTTGCAATTCCCCATTGTATTGGTAAGGTAGGGAGAGTATTGGTTAAGTATGTCATAGCAATAGTTTACTTTTCATTTCCTTACTGTGCAGTACAATCTGTGCTCTTCTGTGGCATTCTCTTCTACTTGAAAAGCTTGACACTAAGTGGATATATATTTTTAAATATAGACAGGAAAGCTATTATTTTTTATTTAGTTTTTACTGTGTAATGGAATTTGTGACAAGGTTATTTGCTTCAATATAATTTTGTGTACTGATTAGTGTTCTTTGGAAAGGGCCTTGAGGCGTGTTGCACGAAAGACGCTATATAAGTAGGGAATGGAAGGGTAAACGACCTTCATTTAAATGCAGTCAAGTAATCATTATCAAAGTTTTAAGCAATTTGAACTGCCTAACAGGAGGTATGATGACAATAATTGCCAATGTCCTTAAAGGACAGCTGTACCCATTTGATCACTGCCACATGCTTAAAGTTCATAAAAGAAAAAACACTTTTCACAATCTCTAAGCAGTATCTGAAGATATCTATTTAAAAAAAAAAAAAAGAAACAACCAAACCAAACAAAAAAATCCCAACAGAAAAACACAGATTAAAAACTGGATATTTTTGAGGTCTCTGCACGTAGCCCAACAGAATTTTACCATATAGCAGTGTAGGTGCCAATACAGGAGGGCACAATTGAATTGTTATTAGTTAAAATAAAGAAAGAAAAAAATATAAAAAAAGAAAAAAGTGCATTAGTATTTAGATAGGAATGAAGCAGGCAGCGCATATCTAAAAAGGAATGGTTTTGCCTTGCGAGTGGAAGGAATGCTGGGCTCTACAATGCTGTTCTGAGCTTAACCTTTAGGTAACTGGGGACAAGGAAGTGAGTTATGCTGAAGAACTATGCAGAAGTATATTATTATTTCTATTTACTCCTTTCCCTACCCAAAATCATCTTGAAATATACCCACATATGGACATGCAAAGCAGAAATGAACTGCCCATTCTCTGAGGTGCATATAGAGGAGCTGGCCCCAGTTTGGAAGCAATAGTTCATTCTTTACTGTGGCTCTGCGCCAAGTTAATATTTCCTGTCTTTCTCTTAATGTTCTCATCACTGGCTTAGTCCCACCAGTTTTCCACAGGCTAAGAAGAGCTCTGTAACCCATCTGAGATGGGTATATAAAATACAAAAGGGCCTAGGGAATCTCAAAGTCCAGTCCCCTACTGTCACTATATATTATAATATAAAATGATAAAGCTGTGTCTTAACATGAGCTAATTATTTTTGTCCTTCAGGACTCTGGTTGGCTGTTCAATAATGTTACTGCCCTGGGAGTTACAAATCTTCTAATTTGCAGCATAAGTTTATTTATGGCTGGTTTATACTTATTTGTTCTTGTGCCAATGTTGTCTTTTTGACTTAAATAGTTCATCTCCAGTGTATATGCTTTGCTGATTATATTTTTACACAGGAATCATATTCCTATTCAGTCTTGGCAGGGTAGAGCAAGCCAATGTCTTTTATTCTCTGTGAATGTACACTCTTCATTCCCAGTGTCATCCCTATAGACCTTCTCTGTTCTTCTTCCAGTTTAAATTAATCTTCCCTGAAGAAAATCAGAATTACAGTTCTGGTGAGGTTTCACTGTGTAATGACATTAATACTTCCTGGAAAAAAAAATTGCCTGTTTATATTTTACAATTGCATAGCTTGTTTCCATATTTACATCAAATTAGTTCATGAAAGTCCACCTTCCAATCAGCTTATACATTTCTGGTTTTTTCCTTTCCCTTTTTTTTGTGATTAAGTTTCAACTTATAGCAATTTTTTTCACTATTAACTCCTACTTTGTGCTACTACTTTCTGTTCATTACCTGTGTTTATGTGGAACATGATATTTTACCTGTATGATATTTTGCTTTTTCTTTCTACTGGTGGTGCCTCATGATTTTGCGTAATCTGCAAGTTTCCACAGTGTGTTCCTACTTTTTATGTCATATTCAGTAATGAATTTAAGGGATTTTTGCAAACTGGCTTCTGAGGAGCTTCATTACCAAGCTTCCACCAGTTCAGTAAATGCCCTTTCAATACTGTCTGTCATTATACCCCTTTTAGTATTTTCTTAACTAATTTACAGTCCTTTTACTAATTCTTGTCTTTCCAGCTGTTAATGCAGAAGGTAACGTACCATATATGTGCAGATGTACGTCAGATGATTCAGTAATTTCCTTTGCTTAAAATCAGCCATATTATCAAAGAAATTAGCTTGGCATTTAACTACCTTTGATAAACCCATTGTGAACTGCATCCCATTTTTCTGCAATATATATATGTATTTAAACCTTGAACTAATAGAGGAACTATTGTCTGGATCAATTCACCTTTTCTGCCTCCTTAAATACCAGTGCCTTCCCCCAACTCCCTCCAAGTCCAGATATAATCTGAGAGTTTTAATGCATAATTTCTAGGACTGCTCCAGCACGCTTCATTTTTTTTTTTATATCTATTAATTTGACATGACCAGAGCGTTTTATCCAACATAACCCTTTTTATGTCTTCACAGTCTATAACGTCATCAGACACCCTTTTCTGTCTATTTTTGTTTTTCCTGAAGAACACATGCATTTTTGTATCTGTGTTCCAGCCCTGACTGCTGTTTCAATGTATTTTGCTTTCCTGCAATAGCTCATTCTACATCCTGCAGCACTCAAACTTTTCCATTCTGTTTAAGAAACAAGGAGTCAGAGCGACAAACCTTAAAAGTATTTCTTACTGATTGGATCCAGTTCCCTAATTAGTCTATTCATGAACCATGCCATCTAACTGATGATTATTTGCATAAAAATTAGGATTTTCTTCTAGATGTCCATCTTATCTTCCCCTTTGTTCTTTAAGTCATTACTGTATCCCTGTTTTCTTGATTTTCCCCTTCTTTTGAATCAAATCCAGATGTGGAAAATATGTGCCTCTTCCAACAGTCTTCCTTTCTTTTTCAGTTTACAGTTAATGTATGCATTGATGTGCACTCATTAATGAAGGAAGAAGAGAGATCTCAATAGAAATTTAGGCAAATAGTGAGTAGATGCAACTTGTATTGCAAAAAATAAAACTCAAGATTTGCCTTTCTGAAAGGGGGTCATCCTCTGTTATTTTGATAGATCTTTCTCTCTCTGTTTTCAATATAATTTTTTTAAACTATAAAAAGTTCCAGTGAAGACTTCTGGAAAACTTGGAATATGTCTCACTGTGTTTTAAATTGATCTACCACGTATCTTACACATGAAAAAATAAATGTCTAATAAATAGGAAGTTTGCATAGATATTTCACTGTCATTACTAAGTAACTTAATGTCAGTGACTTCCTTCAAAGTTCTGCTGTTCCTCTGGAGTCTCCAGGCTACGTCATATAAGCTAAATGGAGCCAGGACATACACTCAAGTGTGGGCTCAAGACCACTAACCTCTGTACTGTGCCACTTCTCCTCAAGGCTGGAGACTGGGACCTGGCCCACTTTATTTTTTAGTATAATAAGTTATTTCTGGAGAGAAATAATATTTGGCAAGTAAGTTCCCATCTGTACATTTCACAAGAAGTATTTTTCCCCCACAGCAAGAAGTGAGAAATGTTTTGTTTTCTTCTTATTTAGCAAGAATGACTGATAGTAATCATGGCAGGTGGGAAGGCTTTGAGAGTGAAGATTTATGCCTGAGCTTTTAAATTTCCCAGGCTTCAGCCTGCTTTGGAATCAATTGCTCTGAGTTACGGTGCAGAATGGGGAGGAGGAAGGAAAGTATTTTGCTTTTTCTGAAGTGAATCACTGTCCCAGGCTCCGTGTGAGAACTGGGGTTCTTTAGAACTAGGAACGTCACTCCTACATCCCTGATTAAAACACACTGTCCTAGTTTTTGTTCTTTCTACATGCTCACAATTATTCTCCACAAATGGTTCATACCAAAGTCATCCTCTTGGTACTTTACAGTCTTTACTATGAGAAAAAGTCCTCTGCTGCTGTCCTCTCTCCATCTTCAGGATGCCCTCTGCTCTGTCCTCTCGAGGTGTAAAACCAGTCTGTTCTAAATGAACAACATTTGCATGGAGAGGGAGGGTAAAGGGCAATACTTTTCAGTAGAAAACAGTCAAAATTTTAGGATGCATCTTTGAACCGAACAGATTTTGCTTGAGCTTCCTGAGATTTTCTCACCACTGTTACTTGGTGAAACTGTATTTATAAGATTATTTTAGCATCAGAACACAACTGCATTTAATTCCACTGGATTGCACTTTTGTTACTTCGAGCAGACGTTGATGCGTATGTCAGCTCTGCAGAGTTCTCTAAGAGATTTAAGAAACAAGTATCATAAAACAAACATGTCAAAATAAAAATGCAATTATAAGTCAAAATGTCTTGTGGTTTAGGTTGAAGGAAGAAAGGGAAAGCTAATAAAAGAAGAACATATGTATACTTTTAGCCACGAAAAGGTTTATTCATTTTTCTTTGCCACAGTGCTACATTATCTCATAGAACAGGTGAAGAAAGAAATACTTTGGAGAATAATTTTTATAAGGACATCTTTTACATGTAACTAATTAACAAAGAGAGTCCAGATGCTTACAGTGCTAACAGAGGTATTTTTAATAAGAAAATTGCAGAAAAGCACCAAATAACTAGAGTAATGATGAAATTCTTTGACTCCACTGGGAGTATCTTTTTCAAAGAGAAAATAGCCTAAGTCAAAAGGTTGTAAATTGTGGAAATGGAAAGCAAAATTTTAAAATAACAGTCTATGCAATGCCATTACAACTTTCTTTTTCTTTTGAGTCCCTGTATTTGGGAAGATTCATTTTGTATTGGGGAACTTCCTGTTGCATTTCTTACTAGGTTTGCATCTTCTGATACACTTAGCCACACTGCAAATAGAGATCAGATAAATACAATTGGAATTTTTTCACCATTCTCTATTATATTCCATATGGTTATGACACGACTATTATCTTTGCTTCACTGTACCTATGAGAATGACCTTGCTCAAAGTGAAAACTCCCCCTGATTTCAAGCTGAGTAACAGTCGATGTTCTTCAATGGGAAGCTGGTGATGATCTTGAGGAGAATTGTTGACCACAACAGGAATTGCAATTGCTTGTTATTTCCTTAATTTGTACCTGCCCTGGGAAAGTACTTGCTATGAAATATTTGTATTGTCACACTCGGGCTTGATGGCATTAGGCATAATTTTGACTTTATAGATGGCACCAAAAATGGAACAGGTAAATATGCTTCATGTAAATGATAAGTTACTTTGTTGAAACTGAGAGTATATGTGTGGTGTTCTTTTCCTGGCAGTACAACTGTGTGATCAGAGTGAAAAGAAATTTAATCCTTAATTTCCATGTTGGCAAAATCCTTTCATAGACTCAGTTGTAGTGTGAATAAGCTAAGCGGTGCTTTAAATTGATGTAGTTTTCCTCACTAGCGAGGTGAAAGTGAAATTAAGTACAGTACTTTTCCTTTATAAATGGCTCCTAATGCTACAGTTATAAGCTAGATGTCATGAGTCAGCAGACAAATTAGTCTGTAGAGTTGCTATGCATGAAACAAGTCACCTTATTTAGCCACATGTTGAGACTAACTCCATTTCTTACTTGCATGTGATACTTTAGCTAAGCAGTAACTTAATTTGAATACACAAAGTACTAAACTGCTATCCTTTGGAATCAATTTTACAGAGACATTTAGTCAATGCTGTTTGGAAAGAATAAGTTCAATATATGCTGTCATACCTTAATAACATCTAAGTTATTTTCTGGACCAAATATATTGAAGCATTAGTGTATGCTTCTTTTTCTGAGGTATCTATGAACATTTTCCTTTAGACTGTATCTGATCATTTTTGTGATAGGCTGGGTGGTGCATGGATGGCTTTTATGTGTGAGTGGGTACATTTTATATTACTTAGAATAAACAAGGTTACATCTTAATAATGCTTTAATAGGAGTTTCATTGATTATATGTCATTGCTGTTAGTTCATAAGAGTTTCTATTAAGCATTTACCTAGGTGCATTTTCTGTGATTATGGCAAGCTTTCAATGGTTGCACCTCATTCATTGGCTGTATTTAGCATTACCTCGGTTTTTATTTTCATTCATCTGTAAGATTCTGTGTTATTTCTCATAGAAGTTTACAATGGTGATGAGAATACTGCATAAAAAAAATGGAAGGAAATTTATGTCCTGTTACAGATTATAGTAATCCATATGTGTGCCTGTTTGTTTGGGAGAATATTTATTTTTTTCTCGGGCATCCATAGTCATTTCAAAATACAGCATGCAGTGCAGCAGTTCTATCAGATACTGTATGTAATGTGTTCACATAAGCCTTTCAAGGCATAAATCTTCAATGCACGGGAGTTGTTTTATATCTTAGGCTTCCTAATCACTTTACTAACTATACAGACTGTATCAATCTGATAGTTTGAGACCAGAATTACAGAACATAGAAGTGCAGGGCTGTGTGAAAGGTGAGATCTCTGTATTTGAAGTTTACTTGGATTGATCCAAGTTATTTTTAGAAGTTACATTCTCATAACATCTACATAACCTGGTTTACTCTAATCTGATTTTTCCAAGCTTTTTAAGCAGTGCTGAAAATTACTTTAGGGAATAGATTTGCTTTCAAACTGAGTTTTCAGAATAAATTTTGGGTCATTGTGTTCTTTAAGAGATTGGCTGAATGCCACTAATAGTATGTTGTGACTGTTTTTAAATCTGGCAGTTGGCTACAATACACTTGAGTAACTTCCAGCTTTATTGTCAAGCCAAGGTATGGTTTCAGTAGAGATGCTATCTGCAATCCACAGAAGATATTATCATCGGTTAGAAGTAAGATGCATTTCATCATTTCTTGCGTGTTTACTCAATATGTTGTGCCCTGTGTTTGAATTAAGTTTGCAAAAAATATTTTATTTTAAAATGTAAGATTGCAGTTTAGTAGCCTTTGAGGTTTGACATGAATATCAATAAATTAACAAAGCTTATGGAGCACATTTAGTATCTCAGTTTAGAAGGTGCTTTAAAATATGTTTTCAGATAAATAATAAAATTCCAGAATTAGTCTCATTGATCTGAGAAAAGCCAGATAATATCTTTTTTAGACTAATGGCTATAGCTGGAATTGTTGAAGTAGTGTTTGTTTAACTATTCCATCTGGTTTATGAAAAGAATATTCATTATCATTACTTTTTGTGTAATATTGAAGGAGTCAAAGTGAAATTCTGCACCAGCATGTTCCTGGTTGCTGAGAGATGCTAAGCGAAGAACACTACCAACACGGAAAGTATCACCTCCAAATGTATTTTTTTAAACACCTCTAGGGGATCATGCTACTGCACAGGCAAGAAGCCTTTGAGATCTCACCTTCTCAGGCAGTTCTCTTTCTCCCCAGTTTATCTTATATTAGCAGAACAATAATTAATGGGATGACTTTTTTTATGATGCATTACTTCTAGAATGTTAACACTTGCTTAACTGTGGGCAGTTGATATTCTTTTTTTCTCTGTTTTTTTGGGTCTCAATTAATTTGCCATTCCAAATTACAAAAGTCAACACTGCTTAAAGTATATAATTCTTTCTTTTTTCCCTACTAAGGTTAGTTATTATAGAGTAAGATGTTAGGATGGTGGATCTACATGAATATGTATGCACATCAAATCCAATTGTCCCCTGGCATGTCCATTCATTTAAAGAGAAGAGTGCTGAACGACAACTGGACCGATAGTTGAGTCTAATAGCAAACTACCATGTCTACGCTGTGTTTTTAATTTTGTGAATTTGAGCTGTATCATGTAGGTCTTCAAAGCATTAAGCATTTGTGAACCAGTTTATTGAAGCTCACGAACATCAGAAGTCAGGAAGGCTTTTAAAGGTATCCAGGCATCAAAAGATGCAGATTTAGATCCCTAGTGAGGTTTTTAAAAACACTAGTTTGTGTCTTGAGGTCACATGTCTGATCTGGAGTCTTCAGCAGCTGTGAGTCAGTCCGTGGATGCAGGTTGCACATATATATCAGACCTGATGATTTATCAAATGAGATCTTTTATTCTAAAGGGCAGCCAACCTCATAATGCCTGCAGCTGAAGTTGAGGGAGAGAAGCAGAATGGTGGGGCTGGCCACCTCCCTGACTCGAGTCCAATTCTGCCCAGCTCATGGTGTTGGCACAGCTAGGACCTGAAGGACTGCAGGCTGAGGGGGGTGACCTCTGGGTGCCAGGGCAGTGGGACTGACTGAAGAAGAATGTGAAATAATTTGCAAGTCTGACTTGCTCTTCCTGCAGAGTGGAAGTTGTTGGGATGCAGTTTCTGATGTGAAGTGAAGTAACGGTAGAGAGGGGGTGTTTGTACGCAAATCCAGACGCGGCTCTGCAAGCCTATCTCTGGCTACCGTGTGCAGCAGCAACAGCAAAGATGGTCACACCTCCCATGTAACAGAAATGTATTAAAATTTATAGCTTTTATTTGCAAACTCACAGATCATGTGCCACACTGTGTAAAGTGTGATTTTTATTTTTTTTTTCTTCTGGTTTAATGTTCAGCGTTAGTGTCATCCTAATTAGTTTCCACTGACAGAATAAATATTGTTCCATCTGTGCACTATTACAGTCAGTGACTGAAGGTTTGAAACACTTGAGCAGTGGATGTCAAGTAGTCTGTAAAGGGACTGGAAAGAAACTAATTTTGGATGATTTTGCATGTATCACCGTTCAGAAGGAGGTTATGGGATCAATTCTCATCTGTACTGCTATCATCCCAAAATTATGCCAAAATTTTTTCCCTTTTTTTTGAACAGAATTTACTTGATAGTGATCATGAATACTAAAATGAAAGGATTTCATGCATTATGACAACATAAAACCATTAAACCTTTTTTTTTTTTACAAGTTTGTAAATGTATTTTAAAAGGGAAACATTTATCATCATATTGCTGAGAGTGGGTCAGATGAACTAATATCTTTATTCAACAATCCTGAGACCAAAGGCAGAGCATCTTGTCAGGAATCTCCTTTTCTTTTCCAGTGCACATACCATGTAAAAGAAAATACACATTTATAAAAGGTAACTCTATTTAAGCCTTATTCCTGGAAATTTCTTTGGCTGTGATTAAAGCAAATGAAATCAAAAAGCAAGTCAACACTGTATTTGGAGTGAATTTTGGTGTTGTTTTGGTGGGCTCTGAAAAACTAGTCAGGCACGAGAGGCAGGCATATAGAGTTCTCTGTAAGAAGTATAGTTAGTTTCTGGCTGCAAGTCTGTCTGACATTGAAAATATTTCTTGTGAGTAATAATCCTTTACTTAATGTGATGGAATTTTTCCAGTTCAACTTCTTGTCCTTCTTGTAGCTTGATTAAACAAATTAATTTTTACATAATTGGAAATCAGTGCAGCTCTTCATGAAGATGTTGCTCAGTATTTAAAAAAATAGTCTTAAAAGAATATTAACATCTCAACTATTTAAAAAGAGGCAAATCCCAGGCAGCGTCTTTAGGAAATGCTGTAGACTATATAAATCCGATTACCCAAATTCTTTCTTAGCTGAAACACGATCATATCTGATGATATCTATGAAATGTATAGCTAATACCCCCCAAGTATCCAAAAATATTCAGTATCTGCATATTATATTAATGACTGAAATTGTCCAGTATATGTCCCTTTAGATATCCATTACTTTTTCTTTTAATTCTCAGCATCATTAAAGCAGAGGTAGATGTAAATATTTTGTTAACAATTATATGATAAGAACCTTTAATTTGCATAAAATTATTATATTTAAAGGACATGCATTCAGCTATAGAAAACAGTTGACTTGCCAACCTCATTTTCAAAGGTATAGAAACCTATGCAGAGTTGCTGGGGTGTTTTTTGGTTTGTATTTTGTTTTCCTATGTGTTAAAGTTATCACATCTAAAAGAAAAGAGATGCACTTGCTCTTCTGTGTTTCCTAACATGTTGAGAAATAGTATGTTTCACTTTGAATATATTGGTTTTGCTCTTAGAAACAAATAAAACTATTGTAGTCATCAGGGAGGAAAAAGTAGCACTTACTGGGAATTTAACAGTTCAGCCTTCTTTACTGGAAGCTTCTTGTTATTCTTTTATATAAATTTTGCTATAGAGGTTAAATTATATGGCCGTTTTAAGGAACTAAAACTCATAAAAGAAGTGGCCTTAGAGAAGTGTTATTCTACATCGTGTTTAAATAATTAGACTTCTGTCTTATTGAAATATATGTTCTTTGGATTTATAAAGAGATAAAAGCATGAATATTGGCATGATTAGGAAATTATATTTCGTCGTGGTGAGGTTGATTGATAGGTAGTTGAATGAAAATGAACTAAAAGGCTTGTAGAAGTTAATGTGTATTCTTCTGCTGCTTAGACAAACGCTCTTGTGCTTACCTGAGTTAAAGGAGAGTTACATAGGTGAGAAGAGGCATCTTTCCTCTCCCAGTTTTGTTTGTGCATGTCACCATTTTTGCTGTGAAATCAGTCATAAACGAAAGAATAAGCTCACACTGGGACAGAGAACGCTTTAACAATTTCACGATTTCACAACTGTTTTTACATCATCTTTACACCAGAAACGAACAAGTGAACAAACTAAACCCATCAAAATTAAATATGTGCTGAAAGGGCACACTGGCCTTTTATTTTGGCTGTCTGGTAAGGACCCCTTATTTATTTAAGCTTTTTTAAACCAGTTTCTGTAACCAGCTAGGCCAAAGAGATGCACATCTCTGAGAAAATTATCTAAGAAATAATCTAAAGGTTATAGTTAGAGAAATACCTTTCTATTATTCTTAAAACATTTTATTTGGGGGTTTTTCCTCCCCCCCCCCTTTTTTTTTTCATTTGTTATCTGTCCCCTAAAGGCCTCCTACGCATTGAAGTCCACAGTGGAACTCACTAGTGGGGATGAAGCAGAGAAACCACTGCAGGATTCCCTATTTCAAAGCTGAACCAATATTCACCATTGACACATTCATTCATCTGTGCAGGGTCATTGGAAATCCTCTTTCTCTAGTTTTTCCTTCCCTTCAGGGAGCAATGCTTAAAAGAGCAAACCCCTGCTGTGAAGAGATAGAAGAATTCTCAGCGTGGCCAGTGGTGCCAGGAATCGAATTAAAGTTGTCCATTTGCAGATGACTGTATACTCAGCTCCCAGCATATTCAGCTATGGGGCTTGCTGCTGACACGTTATTTGAAATGCTGTCGGTGGCACTTAGTTGTATTCAAAAAAAAAAAAAAAAAAAAAAAAAAAAAGGGGTAAAAAGTTGTTTCTCAAAAATAAGAAAAAATGCTGAATTTCAAAATACATGTGGTTCCTGCTGTTCCTTTTAGGTCTGGAGGTTGTTAAGAATCATGTGCCAGAGAGGTAAATAATTACAGAATTTACTTCTTTGGGTAATTTAACACTTGTCACTTATTCTGCTATTGTTGACATCTCTATTTTGGCATAAGTCAGATTTTGACATTACTAAACCTACAATTTTGTTTTTCTTCGCACACATTATCTCTTCCATGTGAAAGGCACTGGGAAGACGCGGGCTGCCATGAAATGTGAAATGCCTGCAGTCAACACGAAAAGCGCCTCTTTAGTTCAGTTTAATTTCCTGTTAATAGAGATGAACTTGGTGAACACATTGGGGCACGTTTAGAAATTGTCAAATGGAGATTCTGTAAAAGGGGTTCTGAGAATTTAAAGAAGTCTCTGTCAGTTTGGAGGATGAAAGGATGAGCATAGTTAATTATTCGGTCATCTGCCCAAATTCCCATCCCAGCAACACAAACATACTCCCCCCACATGTGGGTGGCGGAGGGGTTGGTGTAGTATATTCCTACCCTTGGTGACTGCTAAGAGGTTTAATTTTTGTCACTAATTTCAAAGAAATCACAGGCAAAGGGTATTTCTGTGAGTAATGGTGGCACGATCTGCCACCAACATAAATCACAGTCTCTTCAAGGAGCATCGGGAAAGGGAAGTGGGAGAAAGAGTTGGAGGCTGCAAATGATACCACTACCGAATTATGCAGCTTTATTCACATGACTAGTGAGATATCTGCATGCATGTTAGCAACACACAGGCCTAAATTATAGACATTAATAACAACTTGAAGAAGGGAGCAGGGGAACCATTCAAACAATTTAAATTCTCTGCCATAGCAACTTGTGACTTTAGATAGAGCTATCCCAGAAATACAGATGAAATTTTCTTTTTCAACTAAATCACATAGGTGGTATCTTTATGTAGTGCATATAAAAGTTCATCCTGTAACCAGCACTTCCATACCCAAGCATGTGAGGTGTTATAAAGAGGTAACATTACAGTGAGATATTTTAATCTAGTTGAATGACCTTACACAAGGGGAAGAATTCTTCCAAGAGGGGCAGCCCCGTAATGAGGGCGAGGTGTGTCCTAAAACAGCCCAGAGCTCATTCTAGCTTATCAACTACTGCTACAATTCCTAATTTGTGGGGCACTAGTGCTTTTTCTGGGCAGTCTATCATTTAAAGTGCTGTGAGAGACAGTTTAATCATTTTAAGAGTATGCTGTGTAACTGATCTTGGAAGTGCCCAGTACTCGCCAGAGATTTATTGAAAAAACATTTGTAGCATGACTGTCTTTCCTTTGAAAATAGTCAAAATATTAAAAAAAGCAGTCAAGCTCAGCAGCAGTTTTCACTGATGCATTTAGGGCATTCCTCCTCTTTAGCAATCCAGACCTTTTTAAGAAATGTCATTTCTGGTTATCCTCAATACAAAATGGCCCATCAAAGCTACCTTGATGCAACCTTACCTCTTAAATATCAGCCCATGCCCTCTAACCATTTGTTATCAAGTACGTTTTAGTTCAGTCATGACAAACTCTCTGTTTAATACATAGAATGAGCAAGACATGGATACAGCTCAAGGCATTTTTCATTAAACCAAATATAGGATATTTATTTAAAATATTTTGGATGTATTCTCGAAAAGGTGGCACAACCTTGTATCATAGCGTGCCTAAATAATTATATGCCTAATGAAAACAACATGAAGTTTAAAGAAAAAAAAATCCAAACAACTAACAAAAATTGCAAGTAAGGCCATGGATAAATTTAAAGCCTGCCTTAGCCTTAGAAAGTACTCAGCAAAGGTTTGAGTATAGCAGTTCTGCCTTATTTTCCTGTCTTTTGTGGACTAAAGTTTCTAAAGTCCTCATAAATGTGATTTCCTTGTTCCTACTGTCTACTTTACTCTTTATTCTCAGACATATCTTCAGAACAGCCATATACTGCCATAGTGGGTTAGGTATTCACCTGCCACAGCAGCCAGTGTGCTGACATAGACTGAGACAGGACCTCTCCACACGCATTTCACAAGCCTTTGGGGGTGAGCGTGTTGAAGGGCTGTGCTGTATCTGCAGAGTTAAACTCCTAAAGTGAGTGGCAATCACCCCACCTGGCCCTTAGTACATGAAGAAACCAGAAACATGCTTGATAGGTGGTAGGAACAGGCTGCTGCTTTGCTAACTTCAAAAACCTTTGCTGTCCTATTTTCTGACCACCCTTTAGCATTGCTGCTCTTGATTTGGCACAGCTTTAACTTTGAGACAGAGGACAATGTAGAAATGCATGTAAAGAACTGGGGGGTGGGGAGGGAGGAGATCATATATGTCAGATACAGGAGGAAAGATGCATCTGAAAGATCTGTGTCTGTTGGAGATCTCCTGGCTTTCTGCCAGTGAATAAACTGTTAATATTTATTGAGTATAAAAAGCAATTAACCAAATGGTTTTTACCTTTTTATGAATAAAATTATGTCATTCTCTAGGCAGAAATAATTTTGCAGTACGCTGCAGTGCCGCGGGATGGTTACCAAAAAAAGGGTCACTTAGAATTTCTCAAAAGGACACGTATTTGGAGTTGCAGTTGATATAGTCTGTATTGGGATAGTCCAAAAGATGTTTTTTCTGGTTGTGTGCTTTTTCTGTCTGCTAGATTCCAGACTAGACACTGTGCCTTTGCTAGAGACAAACATCATCCTTACTCTGGGAGGGGGCAATAAATATGTGTGTACAGTTATACATACATACTTATATATATCTAGAAAGAGAGAGATTCTCTGAACCAAAGCTTTATATTGTGTCTCTTTAAAAATCCATATAAAATACAAATACAGAATCAAAACTGTAATAGTGAGGAACATATTTCCCATCTCATGCTGCAGGGCATAAGCTAATCTGCTGTTGAGATCAGGCAGGAACCCCCCTTCAACCCTGTGTTGTTTTTCATTACACAACTGGCTGTTTGCATTATGTTTTTTATTAGAACTTGATTGTTTAATGACAAAGATAGAGTTATGCTAGAATAAATAGAAAGCTCTATAGTGGAAAGGCAGAAAACAGACTATGAAAAATAAAGTAGAAGTCAAGGACTGCTACATTCTGCTATGCTCACCCCAGTCCCTCCAAAGCCCGTGGATGTTTTCCTTACTCACACAAGCATTTTCTTTATTAACCCCCATCCCCCAGACAAACCCACAACTGTATTATATAGGACCTGGTGTTCTTCCTTTTGCCTCCTTCATTTTATAAGGCGATATTTCCATAAGCAATTTCAGTCAGGGAAGTTGGGTACTAGACTGCACTACCTTTAAAGAAAGACCTATTAGGCCAGTCTGTGTGCTTAAACCAATCTGAAGTGCAGGGAATATTGTCTGCCATAATACAAAGTATTCCAGTTCTGTTGGACAAATGTTCTCATCTGCTGCAACTCATCTATTATGTAGCTTTTGTAAATGTGTCGTAATAGAGCAGCAATCTCAGCAGTCCGCAGAGGTGGTTTGTGTGCAATCATTCAGACAAGCAGTTGCTTCTGTTTGGAACAATTACATTTATTTTGGGGGTTTTTTGGGGGGGTTGGTGTTTTAAAAAAGCCAACAAACAAACAATGCAGAACACCAGGTGAAACAACTTTATATGGTATTTCATCCAAGCCACTCTCTACTCCACCAAAAAAAAAAAAAAAATCTAAATAAAGTTGCCATAAACAAGAGAACAGAGAAATCTGAGGTGTTCTGTACTCAAAGGCACCCTACGGATTGTTTATAGTACCTTTTGCTGAAAGGCAAACTGTGACTGATGCTGGGTCCTGACTGGGAGAAGTTGGGCTATAATACTGGAATTTCATTGATGGAGAAGAAAATAATATCTATGCTGCTATAGAAGGTGCAATAGATTCCATGTGGACTCCAGTTTCTGCTATTTGTGCTGTCTTTTGGTGGAGCTGTCCCAAGACGAGCCACTCCAGGGCTCACCTTAGGTTTCAATGACAGCAAACACTACGACTAGAGCTGTCTCCTCCTGCTTGGCCATGCCCTGTGGAGAGGTCTCACCCTCTGACACCTCAGAGGCACTGGCTGATGGCAGCATCTTAACTTCAAGATGGGTCTTAAGGTTCTTCTCGCTGTCCTTTTATTAGCATCCTATTGCTCCTGCTCACTGATTCACAGTGTTTTGGGGCAAATTCTGACCTGAATTCAACCTGCCCCTGTAGCTTCACCTCCTTCTTTGACTTCCTACACTTTTGCAATTTCTTATGCTAGTCTGTACTCCTGTATATATGACACTCCATCTCAGGGTAGCAGCCTGTAAGTAGTGTAAAATTTGGTAGATCCTAGTTCTTCAATGGAAACTCTTTCTAAGAGTCTGATAAAGAAGGCTTTTGGGATCAGGCTAAGCAGGCCTAGACATATCAGAAGGAAGAGTCTCAATTTCTATTGAAAGTCAGGCGTTGTTTGGGGTCAGCATCTTAGGTGAGCAGACTGGTGTTTTGTAGGCTTGATAAAATACTGATAGATCTGAGGCTGGAAAGTGATTTTTTTTTTTTTTGGTGGTAGTGCTAGGGTACAGAAGGAACACGCTGAAGGTTCCCCCCTGCTTTAATTTTACATTAGAAGTAAGAAAGGATGGTAACCATAGTTTTATAATGATGCCTAAGATACCTCCTGTGGATGCTACATTTCTGTCAACCTCAATTTTAAACTACTAGAAAGATCATAATGCATGGTATTGAAGGACTTATTGATGAGCAATTGATGCTTTAGAGCATCTGCGCTTAGTAAAATCAACAATACAAAATGCATATTATGTGTCTTAGAGCATCAGGTTGTCACTCACAAATGATGTGAAGTTTAATGCATTATTCAGAAGTACAAGAGGAGGCAGTCTAAAGCAGCTGTGGAGTCTCTGTTATTTTATTTTATGTTTTTTTATGTTATGATATTTTACAGAGAGCAGAAACTAAGTGTGTGACTTAAAGGTGCAGAGTTTGGAATTGCATGATAGGGTAAGCAGCAGCACTAAAAATGTTGGATCTGAGTATAAATTCAGTTCAGACTTAAGAAACTGGAAGATATTTCGATCTGAAAGCTACAAACCCCATCTGGGAATGAGTTCTGGGTGTGGGGTTTTGGTTTTGTTTTTTTTTTTTTCTTTTTCCACTTTGTAGTGCAAAGAAGCACATACCACAAAATCAAATGAAACTGGCATTAATTTGGTAGTCTCAGTTCTCATAGTCCTATTGATTCAGAAAGCTGCAAACAGATAGTGAGGCTTAGAGGCTGCATTTAGGATTACTGAAGTTTGGGGGCTAGGGTATATGAAAGATGTGATGAGAACACTCATTCAGTAAAGGAACTCTTCTTAACATCTTAACATGGAATTCTGATATAAAAGTCTTGGTTCAAGAGAATTAGTCTTCATCATTTTGTTGGTGGTTTCATTATTGATTACTCATCTTTATGCGCTTCTTTCCAAAGTCTTGGCTGCCGCCGCCGCAAACCTTCTCCGGCAGAATCTTTAGTAAGCAAAACAACATTTGCATCCCTATGTATTTCTCTTAGTGGAAGACAAAAAAGTGGTCTTGGTCATTTCTTATTGATAACTTTACATATTATGTCAGGCCTAAATCAATCTCATGAGAGAACGGTGGCTATTCCTCAAGATTCACTCTGGATATTTAATTAGCTAGAGCTTATACATGTAATTTATTTTCTTTTTTTGCCTCTTTCAGCATTTGTTAGGTACTAGTATTGATATGACTAGTGCAGCGAGGTGTATGTCTAGTTAAATTGAACTTTCTATTGATGCAAACTTATCTCTTGCTGATGGCTGTGTTTTATGAATAATATATGTCACAACATCACATTTTCAGAGCTCTGGTGTTCTTTACGTTAGGAACTTGGGTTTTTTGGTGCTAAGTAGGTACAAGGAGTTGATGGTCTGTGAAATATATAGGAAAAACAGCATTAGTTGTATATGCGTGTGTGTGTATGCGTAAATATATATGTAAGTTATACATCCATAATTTTATTTTGAAACCAAGCAATTTGCTCTATTTTTTCTCAAGCATTTTCAGCTGTTACTGTGGAAGGAGAACTGACAAGTGTTTCTTCAAGTATCGCTTTTTATTGGCCATTTCTGTTCATTATCATTCAGCTGGTGATGACAACATTTATTATTTGTATATTAATGACTGGAAATTGTTAAGTGATGGAAGAGCAGTCAAACAAAGCTAGGTGGAATTAACTTTGTGCATGCCTGGTAGATGATACTCAACTTACAGTACTCTGTGCATTCCCCAAATACTCTCTGCTTAAGTACCATTTACAGAGCTAATCCAGTCTAGCACAGTCTCTTAAGCAGTTTTAAAGTTTGCTCTGGAAATATTATTGAACTCCAAGTATTTTCAAATATATTTTCAGGGGAAAAGAAGTCTATATTGCAGTAAATCTATCATCACAGCTACCAATTCCTTGAGCTTAATTATGACACTACTAAATGTGAAAATCTATTCAGTGCTAGGAACACTTTTCACATTACATTCACGCTAAAGATTGGCTGTTAAGAGCTCATTACTGGTAGTTTTCTAAAGAGCGGTTTATTAAACACTGTTACCTAATAAGCATCTTTGGTGGTGCAAATTGCTGAAAACAGTAATGAGTCTGATTAGACTTCATTTCAATTACGACAGCTTGTCTAGCAAAAAAGGAAAAAAAAAATCTCTCCTTGATGCTTTGGAATCTGGCTACAAGGCATTAGATGGTTTAAAAGGAAAATGCCACCTCTGTGTTTCCTTTCCCCGGTTCAGTAATGAATAGAGAGCTGTCCAAGTAGCCGTCCAATTTAACACATTGGAAAACTAGATGGGCAGCGTTGGAAGCACAATCCTGTTTGCTTAAAAATTCTACAAAGACTTTTCAGTTAATATATCTAAATAGGGTCATATTTAGGTTTCCTCTGCTTCCCTTGTGTAAGAATATAAAGCCATAAGAAGAAAGAAAATTAAAATTATTCACTCCTACCTGCTTTGCAGAGGTTATGCATTCCTCTGATCAATGTAATGCACCTTTCAGTTGTTATCTGTAAATCTTTTACAGATCTGTAAGATCTGTAAATCTTTTACTCGCAATCACAAAACTCACAGCTTTCACAGTACCTCATAATTCAACCTAGGTTTTTTTAACTTCTAAAAATTTTTTCCAAAGTAAAAACTAAGCTTAATAAATTTGTACGACTGGTATCAAATACTTCAGTGAATATTTGTTAGTTTATGAACTTTATTTTTGATGCTAAGTGTGTTTAACTGTATTAATGTTAAGCTTTCTTTTAAGTCATTCGGGCTGAAAAGAGCAGTGTTAACAGAAAAAAGAATTTAAGCTGATAGCTGCTGAATATTTAGTAAAATCCTAATGTTCCTGTTAATAGTGTATAGCATTTTTAATACTAAATTCAGGTGGATGCACTTTTATAATATTATTTAACACAAAATTTGATTGAGATTTTTGTAACTAAAACCTTGTAATAAATTATGACCAGAGAAATGACAAAAGGGGAACACACATGGGAGATGCAGTGCTGCTGAAGGCAGTGTGTTGGACTGGGGTCTCAGAGTGTGGCTGAAATCAGACTTCTGTGCAGTCAGTTTACAGCAAATTTTAGGAAGATTCACATTCGATAAATTTTGAAAGCCACCTTATTAGGCTTAAGAAATAAAACAGAAACTGAGCTAGTGCAGCAAATATCAGAAGTCTCTGTCTAGATTTTAATGAAATATTTTCTGTGATTATTTTTTATTAAACATGTGACACAAAACCCAAATATTGGTGAAAAAAATATCATTTGTGTAATTAACTGCCGAATAATTGTTGCCTAAAAAGAAAATCATAAAGTAGAAAGTGGGGCACATTTATCTCCTTCACAATAAATTGTAAACTTCAGTGGTTCTTGTGACTTCAAACCAGAGAAGTGACAGGAGAATCAAGCCCGCAAACCTCAAGGTCTAGGCTTCTCATTTTGACACCAAAACCCCTTTTTGGCTCTTTTTGTGATGTTACCTTTCTATCTTCTCTTTGAAATTCTTACAGTCAGCTGTGATATATTGTATATTTTGTGAGAGAAAGGACTTTCATCAGTGTGCATCATCAAACATCAAGTAAAATAGTGCATTTTTTTTGTTTTTTTTAAAACATAATGCAAACACAAGTGCTATTATTCAGCTATACAAATGTGTGCCTGTAGTGTGCTTTGACATGCTAATCAGTGGAGCTTGACTTCTGTACCCTGAAGCAAATTTTAAAACTATTTCGTCATTAGGTGACTACATATGCAATAACACTATGGACAAAATTACAGGAAAAATAACACAGTTTACTGTTATTTAAGCTATCAACAGTGCTCAGCTATTTATTGATATGATCATCACCTGGTTTAGATTTTTGTTGTCTCTTGAAGACTGTCTACAGAAGAGGCTGAATTTGTGTGATAGCTGCAAAGAAATGTGACATTTTATCAGCTGGGCTCTATCATTTCTTTCTGTTTTTAAAGCCAGCGCGTTATTCTCTTCTGCCCCTTGAAATGCCTGTGCAGCCTCTCAATGACATACTGTGTGTTTCAGGACATGGCTCAACTTTTCCTGTTGCAGGATGAACTTTGCTCTTTTTGAGAACGGAGAATCAACACACAACAGGAGGAGTTAGGTTTTTCTCCTTCCCACTGCCTCTAGGAATATGGCAAAAATATCAGCATACACAGAGTTAAATTTCTCAGTTAAGACATTCTCTCTCTGCTGCAAGTGGGTGTGTAAAATATATAAATGTATATGCCTATATATAGAGAGAGATTTCTATATTTGTCTATAGAAAATTCCCCGTTCCTCCTCCCCCTGTCCCCCGGATAATTTGTCAAGCTAACTGAACAATCTATAACAAATGCTCAGGAAGCAATACAGTAAATGCCAAAGCAAGAGCATGCAAAAAATAGGCTATATTCCATTATTCAGTAATTAATTCAGATACATTTTATTGAATGAGAAAGAAAGAATCTTAGGAATTTGTGGAATACAATAATTGAAAGGTTTAAGTGGGGAAAAGATTTAGCTCAGCTTAGTGTTTCTAGGATGTCAGTGCTTTGGTTATGCTTCTGCTTTTAATCTTGTTTCTCTGCTTTGGGGGGAGCAGGAAGGAAAGGAAGGGTCAGCTGCTCGCGCAGCCAAGCCCGGGAAGGAGCCGTGCCGGAGCTCTCTTTTCCCTAAGAGCGTGATTAGTACAGTTCTGATGACTTAGGTAAGGTGTTCCCTACCTTGGGGCAGAAATCTCGGGTTCCCTGTGATAACACCATCCCTTCTTACAACATCATCTCTCATGTTGAAATATAGACATTGTTGTTTGGGTTTTTTTTTTTAATGGAGAGACCAAATAAGTATACTGGTTGATAATACAATCCTTTTACGCCTGATATTCTCTTTGGAAAGACAGTGTATGCCAGCTAGCCGCTCTGATCCTTACCGTAGAAAGAAATGTGTGTGGTGTGTGTCTGGTACGATGGGGAAAAGGGAGAGAGTGGATGAGCTCTGCTAAGAGCTCCCTGCTCTTAATCCTGGGCCACGTCAGGAGCATTCTAAAGCAGTTTATCTTCATATGTCGTCTTGTATATAAGAAACAACACTAAACCCACTAAAACTCATTTCATATGTAGCTTTTTCCACAGCCTTCAGATCAAAGTTATTTTCTTCAGGCTGGACTAAATTATACACAGGTCCCAGGAGTGAAGGACACTGAATTAATGCACTATGTCACCCAGTCCCGGCTATAGAATATTTTTATCGAAGTGTGAGATGCAACATCTCTTTACTATTTCATTAAAAATTAATGCGCAGATTGCCAAAAAGCAAAATGCATAAATAACATAAACAAATTTTGTGAAAGCTTTGTACACTGTGGAGTCATCTTAAGAAGGATTTTTTTCCTTGAGTATCAGATTACTTCTATATATACCTTTAATCAGTATTTGTTCTCATTTAGCTAATTAGCAGAGATACTCTAATCTCAGTAAAACAACTGTTCATACCTTTCCTATGTTGGTAGGTTTTGGAATAAGTGCTTTCAAAGGGAAGCAGTTTTCCTGGTTACAAGCTGGAGCACTGTGTTATTGGCCCATATAATTTTGCTTTTTCACTCTCGTTAGTTGAGTATATTGCATTAAACCTGACTACAGTTATTTGAAACTTACTGAAATTGATCTTTGCCTTCATATTTGCAAGGTGAATAGGGCTGGTTAGATAAATCTCTGGAATTAACCTTCTCTTCCTATACATAAAGCTATGAAATACATACATACATTTTTTTTTAAAGTATGATGACTGAAGAATATATAAAAAATATAATGTAGTGGAATTTATACGGAGTGCTGCCACTGCTAATTAGAAGGAAATATATTTTAAATAACTCTTGCTATGTAACTTGGTTTTGTGTTTTAGAGCAAGATTATTTTCTAACATTTTGGAACAGCATGATATAAAAAATAATTCAGCATCACTTAAATCTCTACTTATTTTGCACCCACTTTGTTCACGTAAAGTATGTCCCTTTATGGCAGTTTTAACCCCATTTATCCTCATGCACAAGTGCTCACCTGTTATTTACTCACATAAGAGAAGGTCGATACTGCAGAACAAGGGGAGTGCTCTGTTGTGACATAAAGCATACATATTCATTAGCTCTGCTGTCCCTGCGGACACATGTGGTATGTCCTGATGATCTTCATTTGGCAAAAGGAAGTGCGCTTAAGAAGGAAATTGTCTTAATGGATTTAAGATACATGAAAAAAAGGTTTTAAAAATGCTTTATTTACAGTGAGGAACCAAGCAATAATTCTAAGTGTGAATGAAAAAAAAATCCTGTAAAAGGAAACAATTTACTGAATCATGATTAGCAACAGAAATGGAAAAAATAATAGAATTCAATATTTGAAAATTATAATTTTCAGATTTTTTTTTCCTGGAAGAGTTTAGGTCAGGATCTGAATGTTCCGTATGAGGGTCCCTGGTGCTGAAAATTAATTCCTTTTGCCTCTCACTTACTTGCTAAAAAACAAGTTCAGGGTTCTGTGTTTCACCTGCTGCAGTTGATTTCATGTGAGAAATATGTTAAAGAAGTGAGTATACTTTATCTGCTCCGCTTTTAAGGATTTGTGTTATGCTCTTTCAAGGTAAATGTGCCTCAAACTCCACTTCTGGAAAGGGAACCAAAGAAAAGGCTACTTCTGCTATTTTGTTGCTTAAAAAGAGAGTATGCATTTTGCTGCACTTCTAAAAGCTTCAGTTGGGTTTACTGGAGACTTGAAGTAAGCACTTCAGTATGAGCAGAATCAGGTCTATACTATTTTGCATTTGTAAATATGCACAAATACTTGTGCCAAGTGGCCAAACTCCATATTCATTTATGGCTATATTTTATCATGTGAATACTTTAATTCTCAGAATCACTGGAGTTATCCTGCAGTAGTTATATTGACTCTCGTGTTTATATAGGCATAAATTGCACATTATGTGGTATATTAAATATTTTAAAAATATGTTATATTGTGTGTGTTCAGTGGACTACAAAAAGTGACTTATTTTTTTAGAAGTTATGCTCACTTTAGTTTACAGTTACTGTTCTTCTGAGTATTCTCTCAGAAATTATTATGGTCTTATTAATTTGACATTGACAAAATATGCTAAGTCCTTTAAAGACATTGTACTGTTCAGAGGTACTTGACAGAAACAGCTTAAATATGTAAAGCCTGGGAAGAGGAAGCATCATAGTAGGTTAAAGAAAACTCATTGCAATTATTGTCTTTGTTAGCGTGTTTTCTATTCGGTTATGAGCAAATGAGTACAGTGAGGGCAGACTGATATAGTAAAATATTTTAAAGATAAACTAGAATTAATCACAAATATGACCAATTCTCTATATAGAAGGGTTCCAACACATGCGTGCATAAATGGTTTTACTTATGGTACGCAATGATAGTGCATCAATGTGATTACGCTGCAAGGATGGAGCTCTGAACTGAGAATGTTTTTGTGCTAAAGGACTGCCGCCGCAGAGAAACCAATACCTCCGAGGTGGGCAGCATCCTGGGAGGTCCCGTGTGGTGACTAAGTAATAGCTACAGTCCCTATCATACACATCTGTGGGCTGCTGCTTGGTTGGCCTGTGGATCCAGCCTGCTTCTGCTGGCAAAATATGATGGTGTCATCTCTGGACCTAGTTTCCCTTTGCTTGCTTGACTATTATTTCTCTTTATTTCTGTTCCTTAAGGCCTTTGAAGCTGATGGATCTGCTAAAGGCCGTTTAGCCAGAAATGTCTTTGTGACTATCAAAGGCACTGCTTTATGTAAATGGCAGGGAGGGGGCTTGGAGGGAGAGAACTCATTTGCTGTAAACGTATCTCAATTTGCTGTTGTGAGGTGTGAAAGTGTGATTTAAAAGGAATAATCATTTGACAGTATTTAAATTAGATAATTGGGATGTATTAGTTTGAGATTCCATGTCTGGAATTTCATTTTTAACCAGTCCAGGCTCTCCTAAAATATGTTGTGTTTTTCTTACTGCTTTTATCTTTAAGTGCTGTTGACATATATGTGATCCTCAATATTACTCGTGATTTAAGTGTTTTGTTTTAAAGATTGAAATGTTTTCACTAGCCCTGCTAGATGGGAATCATATTGTAAACACCCTGCCAACAGCTTGCTCCCACTGATGCGCGTGGCATGCATAGGCTATATATAATAAGAGGAAGAACAGACCCCTACCAAGAAAATGGTGAGAGCACTTTCCAGGCCTGTTTTCATGAGTTTGTGGCTGCCACTTACTGAAAAAAGCTTCCAAAGTTGGGCCCGTAAAGCTGGGCAGCTCAGTTGGAGGCTCTTCCTCCCACTGAATTTTTTGACGTCAAAGGAGTTCCTCATGGACTGGAGCAGAGGTCTTCACTGAGTAATTAGAAAATAAATGTGGGAATCATTTTCTTTCCTTTTTTTTTTTCCCCTGCAAAACATAATTAGCTCAATCCACTCCTCAAAATCCCTCCTGTTTCCAATTAAGAGAGATCAGTTACACTGTCTTCAAACAGCTGAAATTGTGCTTATTAATAAAAAATGGAGTGTAAAAGAAATGTTTTATCTTGAATTAATTTTTATTATTATGGGACATATGACAGTATACAGTCTTTCAAAATATTATCAGATTTAGTGCAAACCCAGGGAGTTGTGTGTCCTATATCTTGAACAGCGGTTACAGCACGACTCATTTATTCAGCTCTGTCCCATGCTTAAGAAGGATTTTAAAATGTGGATCCTCAAGGTACTAACTGAGGATCAAGGGCCTGATCCTCACGGTACTTACACCTTCGGCTCTTACTGAAGTATGAGGTTTGAGGAGTCCTGGCATGTTCCCAGTGAAGTGCCTATTTAAGTCAATAGCTGTTTTGGCAGAGCTGATCTCTGCATGTCCACAAGAAGCAATCCCTTGGCTAAAATCATTATGGTCCGTTGTGTAAATACTCAATGTCTTGAATAGTTGGAGACAGGGCTGAAAGTAACAGTTCAGTGGGCAGAGGCAGCTTTCGGAGTCTTTGGCTGAATGTGTAAGCAATCCAAAGTGATGAAGTTCATATCCACTTGCACATCTAGAGGGAAAAGGGTTGGTGATACTCAGAGCTGTGGTTTTGGAGTTGTTTCCTACCTTGCAACAGTGTACTCCTATGAGTCTGTTATGGACAGTTATCAGAAGCATCTCATTTGCTTATTTGCCCCTTTTTTGCCCCCAGTGAACCCCTTTTCAACAGCACATTAAGCAGTTGCTCAGATCATATTTAACCACATGCCTAAAGTTAAGAACCTGCTTGAGCCACTGATGTTTACAAATGGACCTGCAGATCTGTGCTAGCTAGGACCTAAGGCACTGCAGGGATGAACAGGGCAGGAATAGAGAGACCACGACAGGAGAAGAATTATTTTCTTTTGCCTCAGGTTTGTTGAAGGAACGGTTGGAGGCCCCTGATCCAAACTGAAACTTTGGTAGCTGGTTGGGAAGGTTGGTGCGCTGCCCTGTTTCTAGTTCTTTGTGCACAGTAGCTCCGTGTCATTTAGGTTTTGTTCCCCGACATCTCTGGAAGTGCAGTGCAACCTCTGCCGGTATCTTCAGAAAACCACAGCTGCATATGATTTAATTTTACCTTGATTATTTTATTAGAGATGTGAATAGATGAGAGGTCTACTAAAGTCCCAGTGTCCTTTGTCAAAAGCAGATCGTTGCTAACCAAGTTGGTTAGTTGGAAGGTCATTGTCATCGTTTGGACTTGTCTGTGGGACACCATAAATCCTTTGTTGTGTTTTCACCCAGTGGGGTCCTAGCTAGTACTTCTGGATTTTCCATGCCTGTTTTCAACAGAAACCCTTCTGTTTAAACTGAAAGGAAAGGCTAGTTATTTATTTTTATCTTCTGTAACAGATATAATCCTGTAAGGGGCTGAGCAGTTTGACCTGATACAGGGGGCACCAGCAGAGGAAGGTTCTTTGTATGAAGAAACTCACTCGCGATCCCAGCAGGATCAGGCCCCACTGGACATGCAGGATGTGTATAACGTTGCTTGTTCCCTTTTGAGTTCAGATTACAATACTATTTTTTCCTAACTCTGGCAATCTTTCTTTTTTTTTTGTCTTGTTTATTTTAATTCATAAATCTGAATATGTAAGTGGATTTCTGCCATATGGAATTATTGTATGTGAAACTGATGAAGTATTATATATTAGATTTTACGTTTTCAGGCTAAGTGCACAAAATTAGAAGGGAAAAAAATGGTCAAACACTTGGTTCGAAGTAGTTGAATAATGAAATTGTTGACTATAATTGCTTTAAATGTAATTCAGATAGATCCAACTGGAAGAATTATGGAGAAAGGTTGTATAGCAGGGATGTCAGGACAACGAAAAATAGATACCACTAAAAAAGCCTACACTGCCTTTCCTGTATAATGTATTAAATTTATCTTGAAAGCAATTCTCTGATAAGTACATACCTGTACTTAAAGAACAGAATCCTCTCCTTTTGCCTTTTACAGCCCATACCAGCACAGTCTACACGGTTCAAAAATGTTTCTAGCTCAGAGGATTCCTAAATTAGCAAAGATATTTCTGAAAAATACGTTCAGCCTTGCATTGCTTCTGGATTTTCAGTAAGTTATTAAGCAAATACACTATCTGCAGGACCATGGTTTATGTCAGAGTTTAAATTACACTTAAAAGAAATACAACCTCTAAATATGCCCCTATTTACCTGATTTTAGAGGTTTAGATGTTTATATCAGCATTTGGATTCCTAACAAAAGAAATTCACGAAGGTGTATCAGCTCAAGCAAAAAGCAACTAACAAAATACAATTTAAAATATGGAAAGGAAGTGGCTGCAAACATTAAGCAATTTGGGGGGGGGGGAGGTGTTTGCATGATTAAAAGAAATGACAACTTTTTTTTTTTTTCCTCCCAAATCAGATATTTGACTTATGTCAAACAATTATTGAACTATTATTAACAAATGGAGTCAAACCTAGCAAAAGTTTGCTGCTTTTTTGATTAATATAAAATTGAGGAAATAGCTATTTGTGCCCCCAGTCCACACCATTCCAGCGGATTCCATGTAAACACAGATTCCTTCACTGCATACTAATGCAAAAAATATGCTTATGGTTAACTATTAACCTATGCTTCCAAATAACACTAATGATTGCAATGTGCTGGAATAAATGCTCATGTTTCATGGGATGAGAACAGTCCTGTTCTCTTAAGCTTATCTAATCAAAGCCTAATCCTGCCTTTACAGCCTTTGTTAAATGCATTGGTATTTAATATGCATCAATAAATAAACTTTCAATTATTGTGCAGTGAGCATATCCAACGATAGCATGACAATGTGAAACTATTGGTCTATCTAGCAATTATTCCAAATAAAGAATGCTGATGATGTGATTTCCCCCCTCCTCTTATAACAAATAATTCAGGTTTTCTGACATTCTTTTGCAGCCTCATAATAAGGAAAATAAATTAATCTAGACAAATAAAATTCAAAAAATTGAGTTTTTACACCATCTAAAGAAATCTCCCCACTGTGACTAGAAACAGAATTATTTTATTTTAAAAGCACATGATCCATTCTAAATAAAAAAAGACCAATTAATGACATTTTTAAAGTATTTGTGAAAGGTATATTGAAAAGCTTGTGAAGTGGGTAGTGTATGATATATATGTTGTTGTGCTCTGACCTAGTGCATTCTTTTATCTCTTTAAATTGAATAGTCTTTCTTTTACAAGCCGTTAAAGACAATGTGCCAAAAGCATATTCATTAACTACAGTACAAGTACTAGCCCAGCCAGATTCTCTGCTTCATCCATGCCTATTTTACCTTACTTTTCAAAAGTTTCATTGCTGCTTTAGTGCATTCTTTGTGAAGAGATTTTCTCATGGCATCCGTTCATTAGTATCTAGTAAAGCATCAATCTGCTCAAGTTCTTCTGCATCTCTGTAACAGAAGCTTTCAGTGTTTTGGTAACCTTATAAGCCCAATATCGCAGAACTTGGATAGGTTTTGTTTGTTTGGTTGGTTTGTTTGGCTTTTTTTTTTTTTTAATAGGGGTAATGAACTTGTGTGTTTGTTAGGCAGTTCTATGTTACAGGAACATTAATATACTTTCCTTTTAAAAAGACTTGAAGTAAATCCCATGACACTAGAAGAATTCTAGATACAGGTTACTTGCAATTGGCTCTTGGTGATTTGCTCTTCAGATTTCTGGCTGAATTTAACAAAGTATGATTTCTGAAAAGCTTCTGATAGTTTCTCATTAAAACAGCATTTTTTTCATATGCGCATGATTTCTATAATTTCGCCCAATTTCATGATATATTTACCCCCTCTGAAAGGCAGTGGTTGAAACATCAGAAACAATTAGCAAAAAAGATTATATTAACACTAAATGAAAGAAATAAATCTGCCAAAAACTCAATCTCAAAGCTGCATTTGTCAAAAGCACTTCTCTGAATTAACTTTTATAGGATAACTGTATAATTGTTAACAGACATTTTTCTCAAGTTGTCAAAGTGTTTGAAAAATGAGAGAGAAAGAGAACACTCAGGAAAAAAATCCACAAGTAATCAACGGCATGCTCATGTGCACTGAGATTTGCAGTACTTGTACTAATAAAATATAAGGCTCAATTAGAGGTACTTTGCAGTTTTCAGGCTAAATTTAAATGATTTGGTGATTTGCAAATACATGAATCCAAATATAAAAATGAAGAATCCAAATGCAAATGAGTGCAACTGCAATAAAATATAATTGCAAATGAATCTGTTGCTTTATTCATTTATTGTGTAATTACTGCAATCCTTCCCACCTTGTTTTCAGTATTTCTTAATCATTAAGTTGGAAGCATGACAGCAGTGCCAGCCCTGGCATGATTCTCTTTGACTAAAACCTTGTAAATTAACACAATTAGCACAGCATCATCCTGCTAATTAACTTCCAGTGTCTGGTGCAGTGGTTTTGCAAACAAGGAAGAGGGAGTCAGAAGGGAATAAACATGCCATTCTGTTACCAAACTGTGTGCTGTGTTAGGTTTAGCTCAGCGAGGCTAAGCTGGCCATGTCAGATGCCAGAGTCAGGCAATGAAGAGCTAAAGGGGTTGGGGAGAAAAACAGGAGGGGGTAGAAGCTGTCAAAATAGTCTGCAGTAATTCAGAGGGGAGCTAGTGCCACAGATGCTTCATTTCGACTAGGCCTCCTCCTTATCAGGCAATCTGTGCCAGAGGGCACAAGACTCTTTGCAAAAATCACTTTTGGTAATACGAGAGAGATTAAGGAGGTCTATTTGATACAGCTCTACAAAAATCAGCAATGTGTCTACCGTGCATAGGTACGAGTTATTTTAATGCTTGTAAATTGCTCTTACTGCACACGGTGGATTACGAGGAGGGGGGATAATTCTGATCACATTATTTACAAGATTAATTGCTTTAAAATGACATTTGCTTTTTTTTTTTTTGTTATTGATAGGGGGATTTTTTTATAGCCAGCTGTGGAAGCCACAGAACTTTTAGGGACTTGGCTTCATTTCTTTTTCCTTTTTTTCCTCCCTTTTTTTTTTTTTACCCCTCTTTCGTTGAACCCCGGAGGCTGTGAGGCGGTGGGGGGAAGAGAGAGCAAGCAAGGAGACCGACAGACAAGTCATGCTTGTTTTTTTTTCCAGAGCCTCGACAAGAGAACTGAGAGGCAGAAAGGAGCCAGTTGTAATTCATACCGAGTTGTAGGCTTTGTGTGATGAAAGCGACGGAGCGCTGCCTGGGAGATTGCTTTGCTGCACTCCACGAAGCAGATTTGAAACTGTCGTGGAGCACTTTAGATGAGAGTTGGATTATGGAATGACCTGCTATGTCTGTGTCATATTGTTCTGCGCAGGGTGCATTATACTGTGCTAACTAGGTGTTCAGTACCAAATAAGAGAGGTATCCTAGATGTGATCTGTCAGCTGTGTCTCACATTTTTATATTGGTTAAAATATAAAACTAAAACAGTGATGAGAGAGGACAGAGCAGTTGGATGCCTTCTATGTTAACAATAAATCTGCGTTCAGAGTATTTAAATAAGTACTGAGTCTTATTTAATTACTTTGAGAAATCCGGCATTACCTATATTTTTTAAAACCAACAGATAACCCCCTACTGAATCGACAAAAAATGTGGCGCTGTGTGCATGTGCCTGCAATAAACCAAGCAGTTTATGCTGCTTCATAAGGGCATTGCATTTTCTTTCCTTACGGATTTGTGGTGTTACAGTATTTCAGTATTTCAGAGAGCTGAAGAAGTTCACAGACAGTACGTATAAGAGCTCATTTAAAAGCATCCGAAAAAGGCCGAGCTCGCTGCTAACTTTGTTTTTTCCTGCTGCCCTAGGCTTGAAGATGCAGTGGACGCCAGAGCATGCCCAGTGGCCAGAACAGCACTTTGATATCACTTCAACCACCCGGTCCCCTGCCCACAAGGTGGAAGCCTACCGGGGGCACCTGCAGCGCACCTACCAGTATGCCTGGGCCAACGACGACATCTCGGCTCTGACAGCCTCCAATCTTCTGAAAAAGTATGCAGAAAAATACTCCGGTATTTTGGAAGGCCCCGCCGAGCGGCCCATTCTCAGCAATTACTCTGAAGCGCCCTCGGGGCTGGTGAATGGCCGGAAGAATGAAAGCGAGCCCTGGCAGCCGTCGCTGAACTCGGAGAGTGTGTATCCCATGAACTGTGTCCCAGACGTTATCACTGCCAGCAAACCTGGGGTAAGTGCAGCCCTCCCTCCCGCAGATGTCTCAGCCAGCATTGGGAGCTCTCCTGGGGTGGCCAGTAACCTGACTGAACCCAGTTACTCCAGCAGCACCTGCGGAAGTCACACCGTTCCCAGTCTTCATTCAGGGCTCCCATCTCAGGAATACGCCGCAGGATACAATGGCTCGTACTTGCATACCAGTTACAGCGGCCAGCCAGCACCTGCACTTCCATCCCCTCATCCATCCCCCCTACATAGCTCGGGACTTTTACAGCCCCCCCCACCACCGCCGCCACCAGCCCTTGTCCCCGGCTACAATGGGACCTCTAACCTCTCCAGTTACAGCTACCCTTCTGCCAGTTATCCTCCTCAAACTGCTGTTGGCCCCGGGTACAGCCCTGGGGGTGCCCCACCGCCCTCGGCGTACCTGCCTTCAGGAATCCCTGCTCCGACCCCTCTGCCCCCAACCACCGTCCCCAGCTACTCCTACCAGGGCCACGGTCTGACGCCCATCGCACCGTCTGCCCTGACAAACAGTTCAGCCAGCTCTCTCAAAAGGAAAGCTTTCTACATGGCAGGGCAAGGAGAAATAGACTCCAGTTATGGAAATTACAGCTATGGCCAACAGAGATCTACACAGAGTCCCATGTATCGAATGCCCGACAACAGCATTTCAAATGCAAACAGGGGGAATGGTTTTGACAGAAGTGCTGAAACATCATCCTTAGCATTTAAGCCAACAAAGCAGCTAATGTCCTCTGAACAGCAAAGGAAATTCAGCAGCCAGTCCAGTAGGGCTCTAACACCCCCATCCTATAGTACTGCTAAAAACTCACTGGGTTCGAGATCGAGTGACTCGTTTGGGAAGTATACCTCCCCAGTAATGAATGAGCATGGTGACGAGCACAGGCAGCTCCTCCCTCACCCAATGCAAGGCCCGGGACTTCGTGCAGCTACCTCATCCAACCACTCTGTGGACGAGCAACTGAAGAATACTGACACACACCTCATTGACCTTGTTACCAATGAGATTATCAACCAAGGACCTCCCGTGGACTGGAGCGACATTGCTGGCCTGGATCTAGTAAAGGCCGTCATTAAAGAGGAGGTTTTATGGCCAGTATTGAGGTCAGATGCATTCAATGGACTGACTGCTCTACCTCGGAGCATCCTTTTATTTGGACCTCGGGGAACAGGCAAAACATTAATGGGCAGATGTATAGCCAGTCAGCTGGGGGCCACGTTTTTCAAAATCACTGGCTCTGGCCTTGTCACAAAGTGGTTAGGGGAAGGAGAGAAAATTGTCCATGCCTCTTTCCTCGTGGCAAGGTGTCGCCAACCCTCGGTGATTTTTGTTAGTGACATTGATATGCTCCTTTCTTCTCAAGTGAGCGAAGAACACAGTCCAGTAAGTCGGATGAGAACCGAGTTCCTTATGCAGCTGGACACTGTACTGACTTCTGCTGAGGACCAAATAGTAGTAATTTGCGCCACGAGTAAACCGGAAGAAATTGATGAATCTCTTCGAAGGTACTTCATGAAACGACTTTTAATCCCACTTCCTGACAGCACAGCGAGGCACCAGATAATAGTACAACTGCTCTCACAGCACAATTACTGTCTCAATGACAAGGAGGTTGCACTGCTTGTCCAGCGCACAGAAGGCTTTTCTGGACTAGATGTGGCTCACTTGTGTCAGGAAGCCGTGGTGGGCCCACTCCACACCATGCCAGCCACAGACCTTTCAGCCATTATGCCCAGCCAGTTGAGGCCAGTTACATATCAAGACTTTGAAAATGCTTTCTGCAAGATACAGCCTAGCATATCTCAAAAAGAGCTTGATACATATGTTGAATGGAACAAAATGTTTGGTTGCAGTCAGTGATACTACTCAAAAAAAAATGTAATGAATGTTGGCACACACAGAACCTGCTACATAGGGTAGAGAACCCTTTTCAGTAGTGTTAAAATTGCAAAGGGTACTGGGAAGACTACAGTTTACCTTGCCTCTAAAGAGCCAGGGTAGACTTGAAGGAAAAGTGCATCAAACAAGAGCTGCTGATCTGAAAAAGCCACACATGACAGAAAGCGCATGTTGATGCTCAGTTCTGTTCAAGCTAGACAATACTCACCAAGGAGCAAGGTGCAAGTGGGTTGATTTCAGAAGGACATGAACCCTGTGTGTTGATTCCATTCTGCTGTTCTTGAGATTTAGTTGCTGTCAAGTGCCTGAAGTGGTGCTTTATTTTTTGTTTGCCTCACAATTACATTGGTGGCATGTGCTAATATAAAGAGCTTTAACTTCAAACATTATTGGACTAAAGAGATGAACGGTTGTGTTGCGACAGAGAACCAGATTTTTGCTATTCTAAGAGCAACAGTATTCCTCAATCCTGTCTGTTCTGCGGTGTTAAACTAAGAACAGGTAAAACAGGGTAATGGTAATCTGGACCTTAATTTCTGCAGTTCATTTCTTTTAATGTTCTGTCTGCAAAAACTCAGGAAAGTGATTGTGATTTGTACAGTACCTCAAAGGAATGTGTTGAAAGCACTATGTACTGCTGAGAGTTATAGGCTAGGCTTCAATGTTACTTTATATTAAATATGTATGTTTACCTCAACGATTGGAAAATGGCAAGGAAAATTACTTTGAATGTATCCAGGAAAAAAACTAAAGCGTGATATGACTGAAGCTTTACAGTTTTTAAAAATAGAAACAGAAGGATTTCCCAGTGTTCAGAAACGGTTCTTTTGCCAATTTGTCCGATCAAACCAGAGCAGAACAGTTTTTCTTGTTGGTAAACTGTAAGAGTTTTCAGCATATTGCTCCTCAAAAATTACGTGATACAGTCTTTAGAAGGTGCATAGATGAAAAAAGAGCCACTTAATCAGTTTACGTTAGCATCCAAAACAGTCAAACGTGAGATTTGGTGGGAGTCCAAGAGGCAAATTACCTTAAACTGTGACTGCAGGCCTCTATTGTGCGGCTCTAGTCGCAGTTTTGAGGTTATTTTGGTGAAGCTGTAGGGAGTGGGATCAGTGTAGGTCGCTGGCAGAGCTATGGGTTGCAGAGCTGTTTATAGCAACGCGGTGGACTGTGACCAAACAAACAGTACAAATAACAAATCAAAACTGAACCCTCAAAGTACATTTATTTCCCTTCCCAAACGGTAAAGTTGAGTTTCTGTTGTGTACGTATGGCTCCATTGTCCTTAATGCAATCTTCATTTAGCATCGATTAGAAATCTTCCAGGCTGGAGTGTGCCCACCATTATTTCTACCTCAGTTTTGTTACATTTCTCTTGGAAAGCAAAGTAAGAAATAGGGCAAAAACCAACACCAACACAAAAGTCAGATTACATTAGGAATGCGAACCTGCTAAACAAGTTTCAGAGCGCTGCTGGTTTTTCCCCTGAAGTCAAGTTTTTCTCTGTTAGTGCTCTTTACCCCCCTTTTTCCTCCTCCAAATATACACACTCTGGTATGTATATGTTTTCCTTCTGGAAAGACTAGCTGGCATGTGTGGCATTTTGCTCAGTTCTCCCCCCCCCCCCCCCCCCCCATTTCTTTTTATCCTTTAATGCTTTCCGTGCAACTCTTTTGGTGACAGCTGACTGATGTTGGGTAATGTCTCTGAGCAGGAGCAGTGCTTGTTGCAGCTGCCCAAAGCCTCTGCCATCACATGAGCAAAACAGCCTTGCTTTTTTGAATGTATTTTTTTGTTTGTTTACTTTAAAGAGACAGTAACAAAACTGTTGCAAAGCACTGGCATTTAATGTTTCTGTTAAGTAATGTACATTCAAAACCATTAAATAAATGCACTGAAAAGCCCCAAGAGAGATACTAATCTGTTACTAGATCATGTTTGTCTTCTCAAAAATTGTACAGACCTTGTTCATTTTGTTAAATCAATGGAGACATATAGAGTTCAGAAAGCTAACGAGGGATTTTGTGATATTGCTGGAAATTTATGACTCTTGATTATTAATTTCCTTTTATTCTTCTTTTATGATATAGATATATATTTAGATAGAACATGCTAAAAACAGAGCAAATAAACCAAAATCTAATTTAAGATGGATTCCTGGCAAACATTTTGTCTATCTAAAACTTTAGGTTTTAAGCATAAAAGAACCATTTTAAAAGCAGTGCCTTTCACTAAGGATAGAGAAAGTAAGACTTAAGTACATCACCTGCTTTTCTTTTTTCTTTTTTTTTCTTTTTTTTTTTCTTTTTCCTTTCAACAGCAATTACAGTCTATGGTCCTTGTTATGACCCAGTCTTTCTGCTTCCCCAAACCTCCACAGGCTGCTTCTTCATCCCGGTCATTCCGCCATCCTCATATTTGGGAGATCCTGAAACCCCCATTAACTGTAGGTTCACGCTGATCACACTGGCAAGTACTCTATTGCAGATCGCTGACCCAATTTCTGTCTTAGACATTGCCTTTCATATCTGCCATTGAGCTGTGCTCATTGGAAAGGCTCAGGCAAGTTTTGATAAACCAACTCTTGTTAACTGTTTCTCCTAACCATGCTCCTAACAGATTTTTTTGCAGCTGGTAAGATGAAAGCTAGCCACTAGAGTGGATTTTTTTCCTCTTTTTATCCAGTAGCAAAACCAAAAGCAAACAAAATTGTAGATGATCCCTTTGGCTTCCAGCTTTAAATAATTCTCTTTAAAAAGTCACTCTGGGAAATGGATTTTTTAAATGTTAACCAAAGTGAGAAGCAGGCAGAAACTGAGATGGTGTGAAAATGCAGGTTCCACACACGCGCACACACACGCTCACTCTTGTTCTCTCCAGGGCTCGGTTCAGCTTTGGGGCAGCAGAAGCGGAACACTTCACCCCTATCACAGCAGCTGTAAGGAGAGGAAAACAGACCCACATTGTTACCCAAATCTTTCCTTACCAGCAGCTGTCCTTGGCATCACTCCGGGAGGGTGCCTGTTGAATTTGGTGAGAGCTTGGCCAGGTAGTGTTAACAGGAGGCACCTCGGCCCTTCTCCAGGTGGTTTCTGGCCACTTCTTTGATGGAATTTGCCCCAGTTGAGGGGGGGCTGAGCTGGCTGAACCCCCTGTCATGTCCTGTCCTTCTTATTGCCTTCCTCTCTCCTCCCACATTCAGCCCCTGTTTTCTCCCTAGTGAGCAGGTTTTGGTGTGCTGCTGGTCCTTCACCCCTCTCAGCAGCCTTCTTGTCAAGGAGTGTCCAGGAAGGACTGAAGCGTGATCCTGAACTTGAGCAGGTACCGAAGGTTAGGACTGGTTTTGAGAAGAGAGACAAAATATGTTCTAATAGTGTCTTCAGGATGAAATATTTGCTGGTCTTTTGATATTTCCGTGGTAGAAAACCATTTGCTGTCTTTTACAACTGGGCAAATCTGGGGGCTGCTGTCACAGAAATGCCCGAGTAGTTGGCTGGGGCTTCCTGGCTGCTGGCGCAGCCCTGGATTTTAAGGAACCTGAAATCATTAAAGAGCATCTGCTGTGTCAGCCTATCACTGCAGGTGCTTTACGTCATATTTTTATGTGCAGATCCCATTCTACATCAGCTCATTTTCTTCCTTGTACTTTCAGTAACAATTCCTACGGCAACAAAAGTAAAATAAATTGGAGGAATATTTCTGCAAGCTGAAGGATCAATATCAATTCAAGGAGGAGTTCGTAATGACCTTATGTGAGACAGAAATGGAAATACTCTATAATACTGGCATGTTTCTCTCCAAAATATTTAGAACATTAGTGACAATATAGAGAAGTTTGCTGACTGAGCTGATCAATGGAATGTGAAGGCAGTTTACTTTAAGGCTATTTACTTTTACATGGATTATTTATCTATTAGTCAGTTTGTATTCTACTCAAATGCAGATAGATGGGCAAAATGTTTTCTTGAGCATTACAAACCTACCGAGGGGAAAATCAACCATCTGACTAAAATACATAGGCCAAACACCATCTGGGTGTCTTTACCAGCTATTTGGAGGCTGTGCTCTGTAAAATAGTACAAGGTCATATTTAGGTGGTTTTTCATAGGATGTTTCTTTAGGGGGTTGTCTAGTCAAAAAGAGCCAAATTAATTCCTGCATCAAGATGTTAATATATTGAAAGCGAATTTGGGGATCTGACGTGGGTTTTCACTGTCTGCAAATACGTACGACTTCAGGTAAAGGGCTGTTCTTATAATCCCCCTGCATTTTTCTCTGAAGCACTCCATCACGAGGGAGAGTGCATTACTCGGATCTGAACGATACACTTTGTCACAAAACAAGGCCGCCAAAAGTTGTAGGGCCTCCTACCCTTTCACTTATACGAATCTGAAGGTGGTATAACCTTGTTGACTTAAAGGAATTACTCCTGATTTCTGCCCTTGTTAGAAAAGTCATCCTTCCAATGTATAATAATCTATGTCTGTTGGTTTTCATCATCAGCTCTGAAAGCTAACCTTGTCCTCACAGCACTAACTCCTTTCCATCTTGTATGTGTGCATGTGTGTATATAATATTTATATGTGCATACACACCATGTCCAAACAATAGCTTTGTCTCTTTACTTAAAAAAAAAAGAAACATCATTTAATCATCTGCAGATTTATATGAAGCACATTAGTAAACATGGAGATACTAGTATTTCAGAATTCAAAAAAAGCCCAGCTGTGCTGGTGACTAACCAATACATGAACTGAAGCTCACACTCTGCAAGGACCTTTGGTTGACATTCGATTTTGAACCTGCCAGATGCATTTTTGTGAACCAGGGATACTGCATCTTTAATGAACAAGTCTCTACTCTTTCCCCTGTTTTTAAATACAACACAAGCAGTGTAGCACTAGGCACTGCAATTGTCAAAGACAATTAGACTGAAAGCAGGAAAATTTCACCTCCCTGTCTCAGTGATATGTAGAATGTCGGCAGTATGGGTCAGCCTTGCCACAGAGTTGTGTGAGAATATATGAATCAGTCCTATAGAATGTTAAATATTTATAAAATGGTTCTGTACTACACCAAGGTTGGGAGCACATTCATTCCTTCTTGTTGTTTTATAATAGAAAAAGAAGCAAAAGTTTATTTCCAAACCTAAACTTTGTGTGGTTCTTTTTTCTTTCCTTTTTTTTTTTTTTTTTTTTGTTTTGGTTTTGGTTTTGTTCTCATGGTTTATATGCGGTTGCTAGAGGCTTTTCATTTCCTTTTTAAAAATATTTTTCATCAGATGTGCGTTCAGACATTTGTTCTTTAAAACCATTTCTACCTCATTGCTACATATTGTACATGTAGTATTTATTTGTTGTCTTTTTTTGAATGTCATGCATTTCTTAATAAAAAGACTTGTCCTTGAACTTGAACAGTCTACCTCAGAAAGACTGTCTTTACACTGAACAGTATTAACAACCTAAACGATAAGACGCATTAGCGAAGTGTGGCAGGGTAGATAATGCACGAGTACTTGGGATACTGATGGACTTTTAATTGTACTCATAACACAAGACTGCTTAAAGGAACTTAAAGGAAAT